>NW_015390224.1:0-27055 GCF_001527695.2 Protobothrops mucrosquamatus
CCATCTATTCCGTGCGGCCGGCCTGGCGTAGTTTGATTATGTTTTAGTGGGGGTTTTTGTATGGGTGTGTTTTTAGAACAGGCCCGTTATTTAATTTGATTTTAGAACTGCCTATATTTATCATGGTTTTTATTATCGCCTGTTCACCGCCCTGAGTCCCGTAAGGGAGATAGGGCGGTATATAAATTCAATAAATAAAATAAATAAATAAATAAATTAAACCATGTATCTGTACCTAATATTTCTTTGCCTTGTCACATGTTTACCACATGGGGAAAAAAGTACCCTCCTTAACATGAGCTACTTTCAAGGCAGATATATTTCTGAATTTCTCCCTGAATTTTTAGTAACTTTTCTAATACATTAGGAGCTCTGCCAGTCAACAATCTGGTAAGGAATCTGGTAAGGAAATATTTCCGAACGGATGACATAACATGAGGGAGTTCAGCAACACAGCTGCACTTACAGCCGTTTGCAGCATCATATGATCATGTGACTGCATTTTGTGATGGTTTTGCTAAAAAACAGCACTTACTTCTGTTTTTGGCAAAACTGTGCCCATAGTGAACTATTGGTTTGCTTAAAAACTGCAGTGTTTGCTTAACTATAGCAGCCATTTTATGACTGCCACATTCACTTATGTGACCACCACAAAAAAGTTAATAAAATTGGGTCAGTCATATTTTTCAACTGTCACGACTTAACGGCTGCGATGGGCCGGCTCCATTACAGTTGTAAGTCGAGGACTATCTGTATCTTAGCGGTTTAGCAGGATAAAGAAGAAAAAGCATTACAAATCGATTTATATCCTATGACGCTGTTTCCCAGTCCTCAGAGCAGGGAACAGATTCAGCTGCAGGCTTTGCTGTACAGGTAGTCCTCAACTTACAATCACTCATTTAGTGACCATTCAATGATACAATGGCACTGAAAAAAGTTTTTCACACTTATGACTGTTGCAGCATCCCCATAGTTGTGTGATTAAAATTCAGATGCTTGGCAACTGATTCATATTTATGACGGTTGCAGTGTCCTGGGGTCATGTGATCCCCTTTTGCGATCTTCTGACAAGGAAATTCAATAGGGTAACCAGATTCACTTAACAACCATGTTACTAACTTAACAAATGCAGTGATTCACTTAACAACTGTGACAAGAAAGGTCATAAACTGCAACAAACTTCACTTAACAACTGTCTCACTTAGCAACAGAAATTTGGGGCTCAATTATTATTGTGTAGCACTTCTCTACTGTTCTGTTCTTCCCTTTCAAATCCTTTTTCTGTTCAGGCCAACAAACTGAAGACACGCACTCAGCACAACACTCTCAATCCTCTGTGGAACGAGGTTCTCATCTACAATGGGATAACCGCAGAGGACATGGCTCGGAAAACGCTGCGGTGAGATAAAACCCGCCCTTTGCTTCAGAACTCATGCCACAGCCCCATTGCCCTCCTGCACTCTCTTCCCTCAACACAATTCTCCATTCTTCCTTTCTGTTTCTGCCTCCCAGAATCACTGTCTGTGATGAGGATAAACTGACCCACAATGAATTCATCGGAGAGACTCGGGTGCCACTGAGACGCCTGCGCCCTGGCCAAAAGAGACACTTCAACCTGTGCTTAGAACAGCAACAACCGGTGAGAGCTAAGTCAAAGAAGGTTGTATAACCTGCGATGACTCGTTGATTATCTGCATTTGATTCATAGTAAGACTTAGACATTCAGAGACAACTTTAGTTACTTCTTTGCTGGTCACTTTGGCTGTCTGCTAATCCTCCCTCTTAAAGAGTCCTGCCTTTCTCTAAAACTTTGTGAGATTTCCCCCTGCCCCCTACCCACCCATCCCCAAACCCAAATCTCCTATTTTTACCTGTATTTCACAACTATTTCTACCTTTTCATCCTTTGGAATGACCGAATATTCCTAGTACAACAACGCAAAGACAAGAAGAAGCTTACACACAGCAATCTATGAGCCAATTTATTCCATAAATGAAGAGCTGTGCCTGGTCCCCAAAGTCAAAAACTGTTGGGTGAGAGAGATGATAAATTGGGATCTTTCTCTTTGGGGGACAAATCTCCTCAGCCCTTGCCAATGGCTAAGGAAAAATTGGCAAGTAACCCAAGAACACGTGCAGTTCCCTATCACAGCCAGATGTGTTGTCCTGCAAAACATCATTCCATATCAGAGCAGGGAAATCTGCATCATAGACTCAGTGCCACTCATAGAATTCAGATTAGAGGCAAATTAATAAAGGTTAATTTTTCCAGCACCACCAAGAGCCACTTATACAAAACATACATTGGTTCTAATGGGCCTATATTAGATTTGTTCACCAATTTGTCCTCTTCTCCCTCACTCCTCCATGGGGCCTTTACACTCCTTGACTTTGCTGGGGCCCTTGTTTAAAAGTTCGCTAAATTCTCTCCTATCACAACAGCTGGCATCCCCTTCTTCCATGACTGCCGCCCTGCGTGGAATCTCCTGCTATCTGAGAGAGGTGAGAGTTTTTCTCCCATCCTACTCCCGCCCCAAAGACGGCACCTGAAATTCCTCAGCAGAAGGTTAGGTCGTGGATGGACCACCTCCTCCCTGCCAAGGGCTGTTGCCCCATTGCAGGAACCTACCTGCTGAGTAGCAGGGCTGGACCAGACCCCAAACAGAGCCACCCCCTCTATTTCTTCCCCTTCCCCTTCCCCTTCCCTTGCCAACTTGCAAAGCAACAGCTCATCCATGCAAGCCACCTGAGCTTGTCATTTGCTCAAGAGTTCCTCCTAGGCTCTCCAATCACCCAAGTACCCAATGTGACTGGCCCTCCCCCAATTTCCCCTCTCCACCCCCTTCCCTAGCAGGCCCTCCCCCAACATGAAGTTAGGTTGAGGGCTGGAGGTGGCTGTCCCTGACAAGGCAATAGGCTAGCGAGAGGGTAGGAAGAGACTGTCTTTGTAGCAGGAATTGGCAAAAGGAAGCCCACAGTTGAGATAACATCCCAGGTCCAGTTTTCCAAATCTGATGCCTTCCAGCTGTGGGGGAACTACAGTTCCCAGCTAGCATCACTGTTGACACTGCTGGCTGGAATATTCCTTAGATGTACCTCCCACCTATTTTCATTCAGGAGTTCAAGGGGTGAATGCAGAATGCCCTTGTCCAGTTCCCTCCTCCCCTCCAAGGTCACCAGTGGGTGACCTTGGGGTCACCCACTGAGCTTCTATAGCTGTGGTGGAATCTGGGTCTCCCTGCTCTTAGTCCAAGACCTTAACCATACATCATCCTGGCATGTGGTTCAGAGCAGCTGGAAGATGCTAAGATGGGGAAGGCTGCCCTGGGCTCAAGGAATTCAAAAGCCCAAGGCTGAATGCAAGGCCTTCTAAACGTTTCACCTGGGTCTCAAAATGTCCAAGGCCTAACTGAGGCCTAGTTCACACAACCAGCTAAGCCCAGGGTCATCAAATTTTTCAAGCAGTAGACACTGCCAAAATTATTATTTTCAAAATGAAAAGAAACATAACAAATTAAATGTAATTATGGATAGAGTTTATGTTTTACCATTCTGCTCGCCTTGGAGGTCATGGTGTCTGCGGGACCCCTGCAGTAATCCATACAATGCTTTACTTGGTTTGTGTACTCAGTTGTGGTGCTTTATAAGCCATGGATTGATCATGACCTAGCACTTTATGCAAAGCTAGGCCATTGTGGCTTATTCAGCAAGGCATGGTTCAAAAAAAAAAAAAGGATGCATGAACCCAGTTGCAAAAGTTTGTTTGGGAAGGCCGGAGGGTGGGCATTTGACACAAAAGCATTCAATAGCCTTTCCTTTCCCCCACTGCATAGTTGGAACCCCCAGCTGGCTGGGCCCTGGAAGAAAGGGGTCGCATCCTGCTCGCCCTCACATACATCTCCGAACGTCATGGATTACTGGTGTCTATTCTCCGCTGCGCCCACTTAGCTGCTATGGATGTATGCGGCTACTCGGACCCTTATGTAAAAACGTGAGAAATGTGCACATACAAAGGGAAGAGAGGGGTTCTAATCCTTGGTTAAGATCAACCATACTTAAGGATGGTTGGGGGAGTGGGGAGAAGTCTAGAGTTTTGGGGAGGGAAGGAAAAGATGTAATTTAGTCCCTCCCGTGTCTACTAGGGACGTGAAAGCCTTAGGCTCAAGAGAGGCTCTTTTCTTTAGCCTCCAGTCGATCAAGAGACCATGTATAATGTTCCCATTTAGCAAAGCTTTTAGAGACTCTCCTGGAATTAATAATTCCTGGAATAACCCTGGAATTAATGTTCGGAAGATGTCCCATTTGCTGTAGTCATTTCACATTTTCTCTCAGTGCTTTGGATTTATGACTTCTTGCTGAGTTTTTATGGTGGTGCTTTAGCGCTTGCACAGGCTGATTGTTTTCCTGAGAAGGAGGACAACTGTCTTTATGTACAGGCTTAATCTCCCGTTCTCCCGTTCCCTCTTCTTCTCTCTTCTGGCAGCTACCTGAAGCCAGATGAAGAGAAAAAATCGAAGCATAAAACAACTGTGAAAAAGAAAACACTAAACCCGGAGTACAATGAGGTAAATGAAGGCGAGCCAAGGAAGGCATTACATGATTGGGGGAGTGAGGGGTGTGTGTGATCCTGTATATTCCTAACTTTTAATACTTATCTGCCCCATTGCAGGATTTTTTCTATGAGATTGAACAGTCAGATCTTGGTCATAAATCCTTGGAAATCACCGTTTGGGATTACGATATTGGGAAATCAAATGACTTCATTGGTGAGAAGACGGAAGAAGATCACCTAGTTTCAGGGAAGGGTTGTATAGCCTAGGTCCTAGGAGATGCTGGGTGTGTTAATCTGGATTGAAAGCCTGGGGCTTAATTCTACAAGGATATGAGGGGTCCTTGGTGCTCTCTTGAGCTTGGTTGTTTTCTTGCAGAAGTTTCATTACACAAAGTAGCCAATATCAGCAATGTTGCCTGATGATGTTGATGATGGGTAGCACTGATAATGTTACCTAGTTTGGGCAATGAAACGTCTGCAAGAAAATAACCAAGTTCAGAGAGCACCAAGGACCCCTCATTTCAACCCTGAGCTACAAATATTCTCCTTTATTGGTCTACAACGATAGCCAGGCATCTCTTGCCCATTCAGAAAATTCCCAGCATTCTTCTCAAGATGCTGAAGGGGAAGTCATAACAGTTACATTGGTAGTAAGACAGGAGAATGTCACAGAAAGGATGTCTTACAGTGGAGATTCTTGATGCTCTAAGCTTGGCTGTTTGCTTGCAGACAGTTCATTATCCAACTAGGTAACATCATCTGATTTCACCTGATGTTATCTAGTTGGGTAAAACATCATCTGATGATGTTACTTAGTTGGGTAATGACACATCTGCAAGCAAATAACCAAGCTCCTGGGTCATCAAGAACTCCACAACTCCACCTTGAGCTACAAATATTCTTTTCTACTGGATGTTTCCCTACCAATAGCAGGAGAGCCAATAGTTAACTAGAGACTGCATTTGCAGACTCACAAAATAAAAAAAAAAGAATATCCAGAATCTCTCAAGAGAATTTGAGGGTGAGATTTCCAAACTTCATAGCCTCCTCCATTGTATACAAACATCTTATTGCACGGGGTGGGATGGACTGCAGTATCCCTGAGATCCTGCCTGATGACAGGACTAGGAAAAGGTCAGCTCCACAGCCAGCAGCTTGGAAACTGCAAGTACTTCTTGTCTCATTGCAGGTGGGGTGACCCTGGGATTAGGGGCCAGTGGGGAGTGCCGGCAACACTGGCTCTCATGCCTCCAGACCTCCGACTGCCGCCTGGAACATTGGCACACCCTCACCAACGAGCTCCCAGAATCCTCCACCTTTGGCCCTTGAGGCCCCGGTGATCCCCACAGAACTGCACCCTTCTATTTTGCCTGCCTGCCAAAAACCAACTGGAGGGGCCCAGCACCCAGAGGCCCCTCTTTTGCACGAGGACGTTTGCACGTTTCAAAACTACTTGTCATGGAGGACCATTTATGCTATGCTCTAGGGAGGCACTTACTGTAGATGGAAGGCCATGCGTGGGGGATTCNTTTTTTTAATCTTTCAAAAGCAACAAACCAGTCAAAAGGATGAAGTAATTTCATTTTAAAAGTCCCCAATATTATTTTTTTTCTTATTTTCCACATGGGCTCTTGTTCCTCTTAACTTAGAAATGTCAGAAGCAATTACTGTAGTATTTCTGCACCATTAAAAAAAGGCATCTGCATTGATTTTCCATATGGCTCAGTTCTTCTAATTAAGTTGCTGTCTTCAGATGCATATTGGTTCATGCTATGCATCCTTTTGATTTCTGTGTAAAGCAATCCTCTTTCACCCCGTTCATCTTATTGTTTCTAAAAGAGGGTCAAAGAAACGAACATTGTCCTCTTTATTTGCTTTAAGTTCAGTGCTCTGCTTTTTCCTTCAATTTACAAGATATTCGAATCTGAAAAGATTCTGGGCAAGCTGAGAGTTGGGGAGAGGGAAACCAAAATGTCAAGTCTGAAAGGAGGGTAAAGATAGAACGTTAGAACAGCACATGGATGAATGCAGAATAAAGGACAGCAATTTGGGGGGAAATATAAGTCTACCAACATATTTGAAATTCATATGGCCTTTTCTTGCACCCCCTTTAAAGTGCTACCTCAGGCTTAACTGGTGCACCATTACAGATACTTCTCACTTTTATTTGTACCATGAATCTCCTTCCTATAAATCTTTTTTTGTTTTATAGCAAATAATTTGCATTAGTCTCTTTGAATTTCATTTTCGTAGTTTCAGGGCATTTTTCCACTGAGTTTTAATCCTATCATTCAGGAGAGTTAACTATCTTTTCCAGTTCTATAAGACTTGCAAGTTTATTAAGGATTTTATCACTTTATCATTGCCATTAATAAACATGGTTAGAATTGGCAGCATCATATCTCATGTCTGTGCTTTACAGGAGATTTTTGAAGTTTCCCAGCCCTGAATGCACCAAACAGTGGGAGCTCACACACGCTGAACACGTTTGCCAATCTAAACACAATAGGGGACCAATCACAGAATTCCCAAGTGCCATTAAAGTAGTAAACTGGGAAAAATAATTAAGATGAGTGTGAATCAGTCAAATTTGACATGCTTCTCAGGAGGCCTAGAGCCTCTTTTATTATGTTTTACTGTGTTCCTGATATTGTTCCAGCAAACTGGTTATTTTTCCCCCTTTTCTTTCTATGGATCTCCTGTCCTGACACCACAATTACACCCTGTGGTTTCTCAAAACAGTTCAGAGAACACCTGTCAATCTACCTTAATGGGCAATTCATCAGCCCACAGAATTAAGCTAGAAATGTTCTCATCCTCTGTATCAATCTTGAATAGGACTTGTGTTACTTAAAGCAAAGTTTTCTGTAACTTTGCTTCAGACAAACAGGGATTAGGCAGGTATTTTTTAACCAATCAAGTGGCAAGCCCACTATTTCCTTCTCCTTCTCCTAATGCGATTTCTACGATTCACTTACATTTCTGGACTATATACCATTCTTCTTAGAGCTTTTCTATAATTCTCCCTTTGTTCCTAAAATGTTCAGTAACTCCTCCAATGTCATTTTCTGTGCAGCCACATGGTTTTCTCAATATCTGCCACTTTTCTCTCTCTGGAATTGCTTGTAATTGTGCCTTTTTAGATGTTCCTAGTTTAGAATGTAAACATGGCTAGGTTGGCCATCATATGTTTACAGAACAGACTTGGGCCAGTCCTAACCTGGATTGGGGAAGGGGTTTGTTAAAGTTAGCAAGTGGGAGGTGCCTGACACACGTACAGAGTAGATTTTGCCTTCCTTTTAGCCTGAACAGACAACCAAGCGGAAATTAACGTTAAATGCAGAAATTTCCATTTAGCTTATTCTTATTTTAATCACTATGTGAGTGAGAGGGTGGGGGAGAATTACCATTTGAATTTTCTTCCAGAGGGACCAAAAATATCTTGGACCCCCTCAATTAAAACCACTCACTTCCTCTCTGAACAGCATAGCTGTTCACCAAGAGACAAGCAGTACTCAAGTGACAAACCTGTTTGCTTTGTAAGAGGTGAATCAACGCTGAAAGAGAGGTAGTGTCTTCCATCTGTGTTTATACACAATTGTTTCACAGCCAAGTAAAATGAGCTCTTTCTTTTCTCTTAAAGCTGATTCACCCATGCCTGAAAAATATTCTCTTCTTTCAAACTGATAAAGGATTTTTCTTTTATCCTTACAGTTTTTACTATAGGACTCTTTCTTACTGTATTCCCACCAGCACTAAAAAAAAATCTGTAGCAAAAACAATGAAGCACTGCAGCGAGCAGAACTTTTGGAGAAACCATCTGGTAAAATAACCTAAAAATGCAGTTACAAAAGAAGGGATGTTTTCAGCTCAGTTAAAACAGTCGCAAACATTTTGAAGATTAAACTGCACTTAAGTTGGGTGAGGAGCAGTGATAGATGTCAAATGTTTACATGTGCAGTAGAAAAACTCCTAGTTATTGCTCTCTCTCTCTTCCAGCCTGGACTATGTGTAGTCTGCAACTTACAACAATTCGGCCCAGAACATCTGTCACTAAGTGAAGTAGTTAGGCAATTTGTGCCTAATTTTACCTTTCTTGCTGCAGGCATTAAGCAAATCACCACGGTCATTAAGCGAATCACACAGTTGTTAAGCAAATCTGGCTTCCCTGTTGCTTGTCAGAAGCCAACCAGGAAAGTTACAAATAGTGGTCACGTGACTCTGGGACACTTTAACTGTCATAAACAACTGCCAGTTGCCAAGTGCTCAAATTCTGATCACGTGACTCTGGGGGCATTGTGACCGTTTTAAGTGCAAGGACCAATTGTAAAGTCATTTTTTTTTCAATGCCATTGTAACTTTTGAACGGTCACTAAACGAATGGTTGTAAGTCGAGGACCCACCTGTAGATTTGAAGCACTTTTTTTTTTTTAGAATCTTTTTTCTTTTGCAGCAAAAGAGAGATTTGCTCTACCTTGTCAACAGATGTTAATTATTTCAAGCAGATTTTTCTTTACCAGTGTGTAAATGATGGCATGTCACACAACAGGGTCAGGAAACATCTCACCAAACTGTTAGTAGCCCAAGGATTTCAGGGAAGGAAAGGAACATAAGAGTGTAGAAATCGCAACTGGATGCTTTTAATACAAAAACAAAATCCCTTTTATTGACTGTTTTGCATGTTTTCTCCTGAGTCTGTAAACAAAGAAATAAAACAAAATAAAATGGAGGGGCACCATCTCCCTCACACACAACCAAGAGGCCTGTGTCCTTTCAAATGACGTGCCTGCTTTGCCACTATCACTCAGGGATGTCGATGACCAGCTCGTCATCACCATCCAGGGGGTCTTCGCCACTTCCCTCCCCTGCATCACTGAACATCTGGTGAGGCACCGTGCTGAGGATTGTGGGGGGTGGCAGCTTGGGAGTCCCTCTGGGCGAAGGGAATGGCAATCCAACCACGACGGGGGAACAGTCCGAGTGGGAGGCTGGGGGCAGCGGGAGCTGCAGATGGGAAGAAGAGAGAAAAACTGAGAGGGATGTTGAATCCTGTGGCTTTTTTCTTCCTTTCTCCTCCTGCTCACTTCCTTTCACGGTCCCATAAGGACGCTTTGGTTCTTTGTCCAAATCCAACCGTTGGCATCTGTTAAGTGTGGTTTATGGCTTAAGCCAGGGATCCCCAGACTTGGACCTTTAAGATTTGTGGACTTCAACTCCCAGAATTCCCCAGCCAATCAAGCAGGAGATCTCATACTAGGGATCTCCAAGCATGGCCGGCTGGGGAAATCTAGGAATTGACGCCCACAAGTCTTAAAGGTGCCAAGTTTGGGGACCCTTGTCTTAAACATAGGTTTGAGTCATTCACAACCCACAAACCACATGAGATCCATCTTGTCCCTCAAGAGCATTCCAAGAATGTGCAGCACCAACAATTCTCCCACCATTTCCCAACAGCTATGGGCTTAAGGGGTAAAATGGGTGCTTTAGGGCCAAATGCCCCTGAAATCTTCCCCAAGGGGCAGAACAGTTGTGCTCCCTGCAATCTGAGTGACCATGTTACCACTACCAACACCTCTACAGCTCATGGCTTCACAACTGAGTTCCCTGCCTTACTTTAATCTATGGACCACTTAATGCGGGTTTAATATACCATATTACACAAACGTATCCTGGTATTTGTGAGCCCAGTCACGAAGATGCAAGGCACGGTAAAAAAATTCCATAAATCAATAAGATTCTTCTCTCACAATGTAATGCTGAACGTCTTAGAAACCCCTGAAACCCGACAACAGCTCCGTTTTCATCTAGAAACTTTTTATGACTGTAGCCCAAAGCACGAGAATCAAAAGCGAGTTTGGATGAGTGAATATCTGCTGTAGGTGTGTGCAGTATTATTCACAGAACATTTCATAGAAGCCTCAAGCCACGACAGCACAAGGGTTCAAAGTTAATTTGAAGTTTGAAGCATAGCTGCATAGCTTCTTTTATCATAGCTTATTCACCCCACTCAATCAGGGCAACTTCCCTAAGAACAAAAAAGTTTTTCAGTGTCTGTTTGTAAGCTGAAACACATCCATTCTTGCATATTCATGTCACCCCCACCCACCCAAATGTGAATGCGGTTGTGAATTTAATCCAGCGCTATAAATTCCACATCCAGCATGCCCCCTAAAGCAAGACTGCATATATAAACAGACAACCCTCGTCTCCATCCACCCCCACCACCTTCCTTGAGGTACCTTGAGCATGTGGGGCCTTGCTGGCCGCCGGGCAGAGCGAGTAGCGTTGCTTTCAGGCTGGGGGGGAACAGGTTCGGGCCCCAGTGCCAAGTAGTCAGAGGGGAAGGGAGCATAAGTGGGTGAATTCAGCTGGGTGGGAAAGGAATGGCAAGAGGGAAGAGATGGAATTAAAAAAAATCAAAATATGAATGATGAGCAGGTGATTCTCCCCAATTGGGGAGGGTTGTATTAAAACTGATCCAAACACATCTGGAGGATATCAAGCTAGGGAAGGCCAAGTGTTGTTCTTCACACCAGCAATGAACCAATCTACTGGCAGTCCAACTGGGCCCCTTCAGATGATTGACATTCTCATCACAGACAGCCAACATGGGTGTTGGTGAGGATGATGAGCACGGTAACATTTGGATGGTGCCAAGTTGGAAAAATCTAATGTAACCCATTTTTTTCCTCCTTCACAGCCCATCTGGATCCTTCCAGAGAATCCACAGTTCTCCCAATTTTCCACATTAGCCTTATATTTCTTATACAGTTTCTATATTCCTTATATAGTCACTCAAAGTTTTCTTTGTTTAGATTATTACACTAATTTTAAGTATTATATTTTCTCTTTTTAATGTAAGATGTTCCGCACTTGGAAAATAGATAGATAGATAGATAGATAGATAGATAGATAGATAGATAGATAGATAGATAGATAGATAGATAGATAGATAGATAGATAGATAGATAGATAGATAGATAGATAGATTGATTGATTGATTGATTGATTGATTGATTGATTAACTGGATGTATCAGTCAGCCAGCTTTTAAATATGACATAACTAAACTTAGCCACACTTAACCTAACAGAATTACATGGATTTGAAAGTAAAACAAAAATGTGAATACAACCAGTCACAATGACTGGGAAAATTACTGAGATGCGGGGTTATCAACCTGAATGTGTACTAGCAAAAAATAGGGAATATAAGAAGACATATTTCATGGCTTCAAAGACCCCTTTGGTGCATGGGCAAACTTTTAATTTAAAAGAGATGCCCTTGTATTCACCTAAGACCACTTAGGACAGACTTTCAATTGTACCAGGGAACTTAAATGCCCTTCTACATTTAGAGATTCTAATTTGGTTAAAGAAGGAGCTAACCTGAAATAGATCCTTGGAAGAGATCCAGGCCTAACTAAATATTAACATCCTAAGTCCATTAAATCCATTGTTGCACACATTTGACTAAGTGCAGAGAGTTAAGGAAAGCCCAAAGAGTTCCATTTTTTAAAATCTATTGCTTTAGGCCAGCATGAAACAAAACTATCAGTAAGGACCCTACACAGACAAATCATATTTTGGCCCAGTGTGTAAAAATATAATCAAATATTGGTCTTGATCTAACTCAGGCTGGCCTACAGTGGAAGAACTGCATTTGAGACACAGCAAGAAGTTTGGAAAATGTTTCTAAGAAATTTAGTATGGACTCTTTCTAAAGAAGCTAAGGAACTACATGGACTTAACTGGACATCATATAACAACTATGCTTTATGTACACTTGGGTGTAGCAGAGCTAAATGACATCCCTTTAGTGCAAAACAGTGTTTTTCAACTGTCAATTTAAGTTGTATGGACTTCAACTCCCAGAATTCCCCAGCCAGCATGCCAAGGTTGCCAAGGTTGAAAAACCAGGTAAAAGTAGGATTGAAACACTGCAATGTATCTCAGGGTCTTTTGTGTGAGAAAAATCATAATTGTGTCGTTCTTCCCATTTAAGCTTAGATGTCTCCCTGCAGCCTCCAGATGATCCGGGACAGCAGAAACATGAAATGCCCTCAGTCCAAAAAAGTTCAAAATTTAAATCTTTCCAATGCTTGGGAAGGGAACCAGGGATGCAGAAACAACTTACAGCTCTTCATTTAGGCATGCTTTTTTAAAAAAAAAAAAGCAGTTTATATCCAAATGTATTAGAATCATGTGCTGTGTTCTTCCAGGCATCCAATTACCATTGACTTAAGATAAATGGAGGCCTAATTTTTATGCCTATATTCAGCACTAAGCACTTGGAAATAATGAGGTGAAATGGAAGTGACATGGAAACCAAGCTAAGGAGGAAAACATGGGATGAAGCCAAAGCCTTGTGATACTAATATCAGTTGGGTTAGCACAGGCTAACCCAATTCCTGAGCCAGCATGGCTCAGCTTGGAAACCTCTCCCTTTCCCCTCAGCATGGCTGGCTCAGGAATTCTGGGAGTTGAAGTCCATGAGTCATAAAAGAGCCAAGGTTGCCTACCCCTGGGTTAGCAGGACAAGTAGAACTAGTAGAGTCCCAGCGCCTACAGTTGTAAAACATGCTAATCATGGTTGTGGGAAGTGGGCTTCTGGCTTAGAGTGCTATGTATGCTCAACCCACTTTGGGTTTTTTCCATTTCAATGATTTGTGCAAATCAAAACATGAGTTAATGAAATAACTAAGGGAAGGAAGCACACTGGGCAAACTCAAGCATTCAGTAAATCTTTTCTTGATATTAAGGTGCCCTTTGGGGGCGTATATTATGGAACAGAACTATTAGGCTTGTAGTGTTGGGGTTTGGGGTATTTAGCAACAGTCAGCAGTCCCACTCCAACACAACCATGCTGAGCATTGCACTTACAAAAAACTCCCTTTATTTCAAATGTGGTACCTTAGTCTAGGAAAACTGAGGAAAACAATAAGGGCTGAGAATTCTCTTTGCTGTCTGACTTGGTTTCTTGTACAGGCAGTCCTTGACTTATCATCTTTCGTTTAATGACCATTCAAAGTTACAACAGCACTGAAAAAAGTAACATGCCTGTTTTTCACACTTATGACTGTTGCAGCATCCCCACGGTCACGTGATTTACATTTAGATGCTTGACAACTGGTTCATATTTATGACGGGGTTATATGATCACCTTTTCTGACCTTCTGACAAGCAAAAGCAACAGGGAAGCCAGATTCACTTAACAACCGTGTTACTGACTTAACAACTGCAGTGATTCACTGAACAACTGTGGCAAGAAAGGTCATAAAATGGGGCAAAACCCGCTTAACAACTGTCTCGCTTAGCAACATAAATTTTGTAGTGCTTAGCAATGGGGCTCAATTTTGGTTGTAAGTTGAGGAGTATCTATAATAGATTACAACTTTCAACATTTCAAACTAGCAGAGTCAAGGCGAGAAGAGATCTGATCCAACACACTTGAAGGACATCAGGCTGGGGAACCATCAATCTCTGTTAAGTCTTTTCCCAGCTTCAGGGTCCACTTTGGACAACTATCTACTCAGCCTTATTACCCAGATGGACACAGAATTACTCACTGAGGCTAAGTAGGGCGATGATGTCCCTGAAGCTGGAAGCCCAAAACCAGATGTTGGCTGCAGAGAAAGACCTGAGGAGGATGGTGATGAGGCACTGCCAAGCTGGGGGCTTTGTTTTCTGTGAGCAGAAAGAGATGTCATGGATGAACAGCTGCCAAAAATGTGCTCCATAGAATCAGCCTGTCTTGTATACATGGGAACCACCCATTGTGCTAAAACAGGGGTGTCAAACTCGCAATGTCACGTGACGTGTCACGATGTATTGCGACTTTTTTTCCATTGCTGGCAATGGGGTGGGCGCGGTTTTGCTATGATGCATCCAGCCCGCAGGCCGGCAGTTTGACACCCCTGCGCTAAAAGGTATTTTTTCAATAAGACAGTGGGCAAAAAAGGCCCCTTGACTTGCAAAAGAGATCAACTCATGACTGTGCAAAGCCATGCACCTACTACGAGAAACATCTTCAAAAAAGGCAGGCACAGCCATACACCTGTGTATTAATGATTCAGCTGTGGAGGTGGTTGGTAGTATCACGTTTCTGGGTGTGCAGCAAACGAATAGGTTAGCTTGGCCACTCAACTATGAGACACTGGTGAAGCGGGCACAGCAGCGCCTGCATTTTCTGCGTCATATGAGAAGAACACATCTTCCTTCCCCTTTCCTTACCACTCTCTATAAAGGGGCAAATAAAAGCATCCTGTCATATTGCATTACTGTGTGGTTTGGAAGTATTACTGCTTCAGACAGGAAGGCAGTGCAGAGAGTGGTGAGGACGGCAGAAAAGACTATTGGTACTTCAGTTCCTTCTATCCAGGATATGGCGTATAAGCACTGCTTGACCAGGGTCTGCAGTATTGTCAGGGATGCTACACATCCTCTCCATGACCGGTTCTTTTTTCCGCTATGTATTCAAAATGGACTGCTTTTTTTCTCATAGAACGCCCAGAACGGAGTTCCGGCACCTTTTTTGAATGGAACCTTGTAGGGTAGGCAAGGCGGGTTGTATGACATGTGTGTGTTCCGGCACCTTTTTTTTTTTTTTTTTTTAGAAAAAAAGCACTGCATTTGTGTGTATGTATGTGTGTGTGTGCGCGCGTGTGTGTGTACACACACACATACATACACACATATACATATGTATACTGTGTGTGTGTGTATGTGTATGTATGTATGTATGGAATTTCATTTTAATGTGTGCCACTGTGTACACAGAAAAGTGACAATGAAGTGTACACAGAAAAGTGACAATCCTACCTATCTTATCGTTTCTAGCCCAGTTTTTCTCAATTTTGGCAACTTGAAGATGGGTGGACTTCAACTCCCAGGATTCCCCAGCCAGCTCTAGCCTGTAGGCCTAGTCTGAATCTCACAAGACCATCTACTTCACCCCACCACCACAACACTGCATAAAGAAAGTCACTCTGGACGTGTGTTGAAAATGTCTAAAAATTCTACCTCTTTTCTCTGCTGAAGAGAACAGCCCCTTTAAGCCTCAAATAGTCATTTATCTCTATCCTGAAGCCTATCACATACTCACCTTTTGAGGGATTGAGGCTCCGTCCCTTTCTGCATCTCTCCATCACTGTTATCTGAGGAGGCTGTTGCTTCCGAATCTGATTCCGGAAAAATAAAATCAGAAAAAGTCACTCCACCCACTTCTGCCAGAGATTATAGAGCTCATATAAGGGTGCCGTGTGCATTTGCATTGTTTCCCGGTGAGGTTGGTTAGGTGATCTGATCCAGGTTAGGCTCCCCAGCGATTTTCATGACTGAGAGAGAATCCCTCAAATTTTCTGGATTCAAGATCAAAATACAGGTAGTCCTTGACTTACGACCCACAAATGATGCCAGAATTACCACTCTTAAGCAAAGCAGTTGTTCAATGAGTTGTACCCAATTTTATGACTTTTGCCACAGTTGTTAAGAGAATCACTGCTGTTGTTAAATGGATCAGGTGGTTTTTAAGCAAATCCGGCTTTCCTTATTGACTTTGCTTGCTGGATGCCGGCTGGGAAGGTCGTAAATGGTGATCACACGACCTCAGGACACTACAACTATTGCAAATACATGCCAGATGCCAAGCAAATTATGATCAGGTGGCCACGGGGAATGCTGTGTCAGTTTTAAGAGCAAGGACTAATTGTAAGTCACGTTTTTCAGTGCTGTTGTAACTTTGAACGGTCACTAAATGAATGGTTGTAAGTCGAGGACTAACTGTACTGCATTGACTCCCTTTTCAGACACTAAATATAGCTTCCTTTGCATAGAAATCCATCTTTTCTTAGCTTGGCTCTGCAAACTATCCAGAATAACAGAATAACAGAGTTGGAAGGGACCTTGGAGGTCTTCTAGTCCAACCCCCTGCTCAGGCAGGAAACCCTATACCATTTCAGACAAATTATTGTCCAATCTTTTCTTTAAAACTTCCAGTGTTGGAGCATTCACAACTTCTGGAGGCAGGTTGTTCCACTGATTAATTGTTTTAACCGTCAGGAAATTTCTTCTTAGTTCTAGGTTGCTTCTCTCCTTGATTAGTTTCCATCAGTTGCTTCTTGCCCTGCCCTCAAGTGCTTTGGAGAAGAGCTTGACTCCCTCTTCTTTGTGGCAACCCCTGAGATATTGGAACACTGCTATCCTATCACCCCTAATCCTTCTCTTTATTGTATTAAACATACCCAATTCCAGCAACCATTCTTCATATGTTTTATCCTTCAGCCCCCTAATCATCTTTGTTGCTCCTCTCTGCACTCTTTCTAGAGTCTCAACATCTTTTTTACATTGTAGTAACCAAAACTGGATGCAGTATTCCAAGTGTGGCCTTACCAAGGCATTGTAAAGTGGTATTAACATTTCACGTGAAGCAAACACTTATCAACCATATTTACTGAACTATACACCTCCCTAAGGTAAACCGTGATACTGCCTGAATTCTCAGGTACCAAAATCTGCATTTATTTACACTTCCAATCTGCATAATTCTGAACAGTCAAACTGTGTTTTGGAACAAGTCACTCATCCAATTTATTTATATCTCACTTTTTGCCAGCAGCTTGCTAACTGAGGTTATCAGAGATACCACAACAGACCCATTTGCAACAAAATGAAGACTTCTCCAAAACAACTTCAACATTCAATTTCTAACCATTCATCTTTACAGAGACAGCTTTCAAATAAAGAATGTCATGGGTCATTTATCCAATCTAGTCAAAATCACCAATGGGACTGAGCAGCAAAAAAAAAAAGTAGATAAATTAGTATAATAGGGAGGCTTCACTGGGCAGCTAAAAACTCCCCCGGCGATTGGATATTAAAATAAAAAGCCAATGTCAGCCAAATATAAAATATAATAGAGAAATAAAAGTGCTTAAGAATAACATTTCCTGGAGGAATCAAATATTAACAAGTAATCAGCAGCTGGATCCTCAAGGAATATAGCCATTAAATTTTAATTTTTACAAGGACCAATATAAAAAGACGCTCTGTGCAGAAGAACTGGAAAAGAGGGACCACTCACACTAGCTCAAAGGAGGGGAAAACAAGCAAGAAAGATTAACAACAGAGTGGTTTGTGTATCTGTACATAAATAAATTTCCTTCTCCATGAAGAGAGATAGCAGCTTCCATGTACTCTCCTACGCTAGAATTTATTTTTCCTAGTTAATAGGGCTAGTAATTTTGGAAGTTGTAGTCCAGGGTTTCTCAGCCTTAACAACTTTAAGAGGAGTGGACTTCAACTCCCAGAATTGAATGTTGAGAAACACTGTTGTAGTCCATACTTTAGGGAAGGGATCAGGTTAGAGAAAGCTCAGGATTAAACCACAACCATGGATAACTATTTGTATGCTTGCTTACACAGGTGGTCCTCATTTAATGACCACTTGTTCAGCAACCATTCAAAACATACAACCACACGACATACAATACTTATGACTGGTCCTTGTATTTACAACCGCTGCATTCACAACTACAATATTGCAGCATCCCCAGTCACATGAGCATGATTTGCAGCCTTCTCTGCCAGCTTCTCACAATCAAAGTCAATGCAGAAGCCAGCAGGAGGTGAGGTCTCTTCACATGAGGTCCTCGTTTAACAACCTGTATAGTCTTCACATAATGACAGCAACCAGGACTGCTAAAACTGCCATCACTAAGCAGCACAGTCATGGGGTTTTTTGATTTAGGACTATGTCACTTAACGACTGAGTTTCTGAACACAGTTGGTGTTGTTAAGCGAGGACTACCTATATACACTTGCACTATTTTTAAAAACAGAACTGTTTGTTGAGCCAACGAGTCTAGTACACCTTGAGGCAATTTTTAAATGCCAAGCAGACATAATAGCTGTGCAGGCAGACCGCAACTCACAACAGTTCATTTAGTGACTGTTCAAAGTTACAACACTGAAAAAAGTGACATGACCATTTTTCACACTTACGACCACTGTAGCATCCCCATGATCACGTGATCAAAATTGAGACATTTGGCAACTGAGTCATATTTATAATAGTTGCAGTGTCCTGGGGTCACGCGATCACCTTTTGCTTCCTTCTGACAAGCGAAGTCAATGAGGAAGCCAGATTCACTTAACAACTATGTCAAGAAAGTCATAAAATAGGGCAACACTCACTTAACAATTGTCTCGCTTAGCAACAGAAATTTTGGGCGCAATTGTGGTCGTTGAGGACTAACTGGTATTCAAGGATATTTTCTACATTATTTAACTATTAACCAATACCATCTTAGGCCAGAATCGGAAAATCTACCCCTGTGGATTGCCCTGGTTTGATTCCATAATATCTATTAGCAGGTAAAATGTGCCTTGGTACTTTCTGTGAAATATGGACCACATTTATGTTTAAAGGACAGCAACAACTGATTGTAAGAATGTCAGATTCAGTTAAGATTTATTTATTTGATGTGAAATATTTTATCCTGCCATGTCATTGTTTTATTCTCTTCCTACCTGAATAGGTGAAGTTATATCCACAACAGCCAGATTAATATTATTAAGCCCCTATATAAAGAAAGTGGGGGGAAATCCCCCCCTTTCTCCCAGAGCCATCAAACGGAGGTTGTGAGCCTCACTTTACCTGAGGAATCTTCATCCACGTTCTCATACTGGAGCAGGCGATCAAGCAGGAAACTAGAAGGAGGAAACAGGTAGGAAAAAGCAATGACCCAATCTGATGCTTAATTGTTAGGAAGAAACCGAGGCCTTAAGCTGGCTCCAAAGATCTGCCATTATCCTGGGCCATCCTCTATTCCAGGACAGGAATCCAGAATTGAGCTGCAATTATTTCTTGGGAAGAAAAAGACCTCTGTGCATACAGGTAGTCCTCGACTTACAACAGTTCATTTAATGACCATTCGAAGTTATAACGGCACTGAAAAATGTGACTTATGACCCTTTTGGGCACCAGGGACCGGTTACATGGAGAGAGCTTTTTCCATGGGTCAGAAGGGGCATGGTTTTGTGTGCTGCCTGCATTCTGTGGATGGGGCTTTCCTTATTTGTGCATACCGGTTGCTGGCATACTGCGGCCCAGTACTAGTCCACAGACCAGGGGTTGGGGACGCCTGCTGTAATGGACCAATCTGGCTGCAGGCCCTTTGCTTGCTACTAAGACCGTACAGTCTCCATTGCAAATATTAACAGGTTTGATCTTACTTGGTTTCCAAGCCCAGACTAGGTAGCTGCATATATCTCAAAGACACATTGTCACTTCAACTGGGATTTTGTTGCTTCATTTTGTGTGTTTAAGCCTGTTTTGACTCCCAGTAGCTACCTGGACCATTCCATGCAGGGGGTTTTTGGCAGCATCTTTCAGACATGGTTTGCCACTGCCACTTGAGTGACTGGTCCAAGGTCACCCAGCTGACTTTGTGTCCTAAAGCAGGACTAGAACTCCTAGCCTTCCAGTTTCTAGTCTAGTGGCTTTAACTACTACACCAAGGCAGTGGTGGGATTTAAATATGTGAACAACCGGTTCTGTGTGGATGCCACTTCCGGAAGTCCATTCTGGGTCTGGGCAACAAAAAATTAGCTACCGGTTCTGCCGAAGTGGTGCGAACCGGCTGAATCCCACCACTGCACCAAGGGTGTCCAATCTTGGCAACTTTAAGACCTGTTGCTGGCTGGGGAATTCTGGGAGTTGAAATCCATGGGTCTTGAAGTGGCCAAGGTTGGACACCCCTGTACTGCACCAACTACTTCTACCTCTGACTCAAATTATTAAGCTGCCACCCAGCCATCAAAGACTTCAGATGTAAGTGGGAAAGAGTGTTAATTCTGTCTTTCCATCTCCACATTCTGATTCTGATTGATCTCTTGGCAATTTGGTTTGCCTCATTTCACACACCTTCTATCCTTCCTTATCAGATCAGCTTACCTTTTATCCCGTGAAACTTTCAAGAGTTTTCTTTGTGCTTTTCTCAGCTCTTCTTGGAAACATTCCTGTTCCTGAGAATTGATTTAAAAAGGCTAAGTGTGAGCAAGGAAATACTGTAGTTTATTAAATAAATATCCAGACCATTTTACGTATCCTAAGAGGAATAACAATATGTACGTATTTTAAAATGAGACATTATTAAAATCTGATCCCATTACAGGCTTAAAATTTAAATCTAATTTCTAAACCAGGGGTCTTCAAACTTGGCCCTTTTATGACTTGTGGACTTCAACTCCCAGAATTCCTCAGCCAGGCACGCTGGCTGAGGAATTCTGAGAGTTGAAGTCCACAAGTCATAAAAGGGCCAAGTTTGAAGACCCCTGATCTAAAAAATGCCATTAAAATATCTGAATCTTTGTAACATAACACTTTAAAATGTTTAAGAAAATAGAGTAGGACCTTTAACACATCTTGTCAGACTTCTAATAAATAGAAGCATAACATAATTAATGTCAGGCAGAATCTACTACAGATAGTTCTCAACTTACAACCATATGTTTAATGATCATTCAAAAAAGTGAAAAAACAGACTGATGACTGTTTTTCACATTTACAACTGTTGCAGCAACCCCCTGGTCACGTGATCAAAATTCAGATACATGGCAACTGGCTCATATTCACGACGGTCGCAGTGTCCCAGGGTCACGTGATCCCCTTTTGTGACGTTCTGACAAGCCGAGTCAATGGGGAAGCCAGATTCACTTAACAACCTTGTTACTTACATAACAGCTGCATAGGATTCACTCAACAACTGTGCCAAGCAAGGACCTAAAATGAGGCAAAGCACATTTAACAACTGTCTTGCTTAGCAACAGAAATTTTGGGCCCAGTTGTGATTGTTGAGTCAAGGACTACCTGTATTCCTTTCAACCTTGCTGCCTTAACTGCAAAAAGTAGCAACTCACTGGGTCACAAAATAGATGGTACCTTGTAGGAGAAAATTCATCATTCCCTCATATCAAGTAATGGGGATCAATAAATGTTTAACATACAACCAGCATTTCAATATCTTTTATTTCACTTTTCCACATACATCTGGGATCTGAAAAGATTAAGCGAGTGCCAGGTGTCACCCCAGACAGTGGCCACCCCTGGTTCATTTTACCTCTTTGGGGGTTGATCCTCCCCCTCCATAAAAATCATGCAAATAGGCACAGCAAAAATTGCAGCTTTTCTGAGCCACCACATAGCAGCAAATTGCTCCCCCCACACACACACACCATCAGAACTGATGAAACTTCTTGGATGGGAAGTGAAACATTTTCTTCTTCCTCCTCCTCAAAGAAAAAATAGTCCAGTTGCCTTCTGGTGAAAAAAGCACCTTTGAGGCTACTTGTTTAAGTTTCAGTTCTTGGTTAGATTTTGTATTGCTGTATTGGCTCCCTTGTTCATTACAGGTAGTCCTCAACTTACGACCATAATGGAGCCTGCCCATTATGGTTGTGAGTCATAATGTGGGTCATCCATGTGACCAGCTTGTTTTTGTGACCTTTTTTGCAGCAAGTGTTAAGCAAATCCATTGTTTGTTATAGGCCATTTTTTGCCAAAAACTGGAAGTAAATGGCGGTCTGGGCAAAAATATAAAAAAACATGGTCATATAACCACAGATGCTGCAAATGGTCATAAATGTGGGCCAACTGCCCGACATGCTCTCATGTGACAACCCCCAACAAACTACAATCAGTGTATAAGTAGCTCTGGGAACACCTGTCATAACTTCAGTCACTAAGCAACCACTCATAAATTGAGGACTATCTACATCAATATAATTATTCATGTTAGCTTTTTACAGTATTGTTTTGTGAATTATTCCCCTATAGGCAGAATTCTGTTTTAAGAAAATAGCTCTTTAATGTAATAATATTAACTGAATTAAATGGAGATAAATTCTCCCCAAATTGGGGGGGCCTTGGGGGGCAGCTAATCCCAGCAACCTGCAAGACAGATTAGTATTATCATCCCTTTTATACTACTGCTAATTGCACTAAGTTGTTGGCTTAATTTTGCCTTAGCATATTATGTGAACCCAATCATAGTGGTTTGGAAAGCAGGGTCTATGACCCAAATGGGCATCCTGTGGGACTAACCCTCTCCTCAAATTCTGTAACCTGTTAGTTCAGTGTTTCTCAACTTTAGCAACTTTTAAGGTGTGACTATAACACAATTGCTGGGTTCACCTAACAAGTGACACCTGAACAAACAGTACTAGTTTACCAGGATGATCAGCAAAGTAGTCACAAAATGTAGATGTGTATATTACACGCTGGCCTGTAAAAACTAAAGTTAGTTGGATCTGACTAATTGCTGAATGGGTGACCACTAAGGCTGTATGGAGAGAGATAACTCCAAAACACATCCCAGAATAAGGCAAGGGCAAATTATTTCTGAGCTGCTCCCAACAAAACAACTTAGGTCAGTTAGAACCTGAGCTTCTGGAGCAGTGCTTCTCAACCTGGGGAATTCTGGGAATTGAAGTTCACATATCCTTAAGTTGCCATGGTTGAGAAACGCCAAACCCTATATTCACCATTAAACATGTCATGCACCACTGCCTTCTTATGGACCACATGGGCGAAATAATAATCTTTTTATAACATCCACCGTCCTAGAAGGTCTTGTCTCTCTGATCACCCTCATCTTACCTGTAATCACACCTAAATTTATTCAACATCCACACGTACTGCCTTCCCGCCTCAAATGACAGGATCTCTTTAAATGTTTTGGAGGCATGCGGTCACTATGATTTTTATCATTTATTCTTTCTTGTAAAACTCCCCTTATTAGTCTCGCCCCCACCATGCCAAGGTCTTCTTAAATTATTTGCTCCTCCAACCCACCCCCTTTCTTTCTGCCTGCACCAATTCCCCCTCCTCCCCCGAAATTCCCTGCCGCTTACATAAATCAGGAATTTGAGCCTCCTCTTCAAGGCTCTATAACGCCTCTTGTAGCCCCCACCGCCCGGATCGGGCTCTCCTGCTCCGTTCATGCCCGGCTGGGGAAGTAACGTGGGACAGGAACCGCGATACAAAGCTGGAGTGGAAAAACTACATTTCCCGGCATGCTTCGGAAAGCGGGCACGTGGAGAGCTCGGAACTACATCTCCCAATATGCATTGTGAGGAAAAGAACTAACGGGTCGTGGTGAAGCTTTTCTTAATGTTCAGCGTTCTTACTTTATTTTCTATCCTACCCACGTTTGTTAAGAAACAGCAGTAGAACTGAGTTTAGCCTGGTAAAATCTCTTTCCTGTCTCGCTTTGGTTATGGATGAACGCATTTTCTGCACTATTTTGCCCCATCTCTTTGCTTCCCTTATTGCTTTCAGTGATTTACTGTAATCTTTGGGCACGTTTAGAAATGTTATTGGCCAACCATGCATTCCTACGAATGGAAATTTGGAGATACAGTCAAGGTAATACAAAGCCAGGCTAGAAGAAAACTACAGAACAGATCCCCCATCAAGTTCACTTTTGCCCCCAGGTTGGGTAGATTAGCCCCAAAAGTTATGCTATTGGTCCCAACTCAAAAGGAATTGACGTCCACTTTGTTTGCTGTGTGATCATTTGTTTTACATTTTTGCAGGTCAGCCGAATCAAACTAGGCAGGCACCATGAAATAAAAAAACACAATAATGCAGTAATAAATCACATTATTTAAAAAAAAAACCTCACAATGCTAACAAATCAGGTAGAAACTATTCAGTAATTTATTATTATTTACTGTATGATAACATGACAGAAGTAAACATATATACAGCCCTTGTTATTAAAAGAAAACTTCTATGGGGTTATGGCAGTGGCCTCATAACTGGATATCCAATTCAACTATCCAGGCAATCGCCTCTGGCATTGCTTCATGCAGTTCTTCTAGGGAATCAGAGAACATACGTGGTAGGCAATCTTGCACAATATATTTAATAGTTGGGATATCAGCACCATGATTGCAACAAAGGGAATCTTTCCATCCCCACTGATACAGGGCAGAGGCACTTCTTCCAGTGTCACATCTAATTCTGTCCAATTTCGACCAGACAAACGAGGTCAAAACTAGGTGGTTTGGTAGAGGGATCACTAACGGTCAGGCCACAAGAAGGTATCTTGGAACATTCCTCTCTATAGGCATTCTCAGAGTTAAACTGGGTAAATGTTAACTGAATAGCTGTTTTCCAAGCTGGCCTTTGGGATATCAATCTTATGATGGGCTGTGCATTGTTCTGGTGAATAGAGAGGGCCTTATTTTTCAGCATCCTTGACCATAGCCGAATGGGAACTTGTTGTCTTCAATGTGGAGTGGTATGATGTTGCTGAGTACTGGTAACCAATGCATAAAAGTGGGATGTAACATGCCAGAGATTATATGCATTGTCTGGAAGAGTTGGACATCAACCATTTGGAGGCACCATTTTTTGAAGTACTCATCCAGCTTCTGAAAATCTTGAGAGAGGATTCCTCTGCATCACTGAAGTTGTTTTTTTGGGACTGTGAGATTGATATCATTGGCATAAATAAATTTCGGAGAAACAGTTTCAGGCAGGTCATGGATGTACAAGTTAAAAAGAGCGGGATAGCATTGATTCTTGTGGTAGTTCATTATTCAACTTATCTGCATCTATTGTATTCTGTAAAAACTTGAAATAACCTGTTATTTAACATGATAGCATGTTGTCAATCAAGGTAACAGTGTTACAAGGTATAACTGATTAGTTTGAGGAGAAGTCCTTCTCTCCAGACACTATCATAGGCCGCTGAGAGGTCAAGAAAAACAGACATTTTTCATTTTCCTTTGGAATCCATTCTCCAGATAGGAAATTAATGAAGCACTTGATTGCTACAATGACGTTTGGGGTAAAATCCAGCTCATTCTACTTGGATTACAGATTCTATTGTGGTTTATCAAGTAATAAACCACGGAAATAAATGAAAGCTCAGCCAATCACCTCTTTCTTTTCTTTAACTTCAATTTTTATTTGCAGAAACGATTGCGCAAGGGGGCGAGCTTCAGAAAGACTCAGCAAGCAGGAGGACTCTGCAGCGTTTCCCAGAGGAAAAACTACACTTCCCAAGAAGTCATTGGCTCATAGATGATTTCCCATGAGGCCGTGGGGTAAAGAGCTCGGTCATGCGCGTTCCGTTTGTTGCCTTTGCTGGCTACGCCTCTTTACGCATGGTTGGGACTACAATTGCTATGAGACGTTGCAGAGGGAAGGGCTACGTTGGCTCGGAGGTGCCATTTGGCGGGAAAGGATGGCAGGAGGCGCTACTGGGCAGCCGCAAAAGATGCGGGATTTTGTCTCCACGCTTTTCCAGGGAAGCCCTGATCTCAGGTGCGGCTCAGACTCCGGGTGGTCCTTGGGGCAAAGGGAGGGAGGGAACTGAAGCGTGCTTAGCCGAGATTGATGGCTCCTTTGCAGAATGCAATACCTCCAGAATCTTTTGCCCCTGCAAGCTAGTCCGCAATCCCATCCTTGCCGGCTGAGAATTATGGGTGGTGTAGCGTCCCGTATGGCTGGAGGATGCCGAGTGGCAGAAGCAGAAGTAGTGGTTGGAGCTCAGGACGATTTTTCAGGTCTTGACTCCATCATCATAGTTGGTCTAGTAATTAAGGCATCAGGCTAGAAAGCAGGAGCTGCTGAGTTCAAATTCTACCTTAGGCATGAAGGCCAGCTGGGTGACTTTGAGCGGGTCACTTTTTCTCTCCCCAACCCACCTCACAGGGTTGTTGGGAAAATGGGAGGAGGAACTTGTGTTGGATATATTTGCCACCTTGAGCTATTTGCAAAAATAATAAAAGTGTCAGAAGTAAGTCTTCATCCTGGTTCATCCAAGCCGGGAATAAATAAGCAACATGGCGACTGCTTTGGGAAGATGGTTACAGTTTATTGAAGAAGCAGAAAGATGGTTCTTGCAGGAAAGAGCAGAGGAGAGAAGGGCTGAGCACATGGGCAGTAGGTTTTTATACCCTCTCTAGCCTTTTGTTTGGAAGTTTCCTGTTCCTGTGGCATGAACTTTGAGGCTATTTCCTGTGTCGCGTATTCTGACCTGAGCCTAGGTGTGCCTCTCTGGTATACTTGATGGTAATGGGTTAGTCCTATTATGTCCCCAAAATCATATCCTGCTTCCCTGGGGCTGGACTAATGACTTAGAGCAGCGGTTCTCAACCTGTGGGTCGCGACCCTTTTGGGGGTCGAACGACCCTTTCACAGGGGTCGCCTAAGACCATCGGAAAACACATATTTCTGATGGTCTTAGGAACCGAGACACCGCTCCACATCCGTCTCCGCATGGCCTCCTCCGCCATTTGCAGAGAGAGAGACAGGCACTTTCGTTTCCCTTCTCTCTCTCAGGCGGACTTACCTCCTGCAGGGCTCCTGATTGGCCCTGCGCCCGGGTGCCCCACCCCCTGGGAGAAGCGCAGCCAGGGCCTCGTGGCCTTGGAGCCGCCTGGGGAAGCCCCAGGATCCCTGCTGGGAGCGGCCTGCTGGAGGCTCCGCTG
>NW_015390224.1:28121-29253 GCF_001527695.2 Protobothrops mucrosquamatus
GGGGTGGCGGGGACCCCCGACGATGCAGCAGTGGGCACCGCCGCCGGAGCCGCTGCCTCCCGTCCTGCTCCCCCTCCCCGCCCGTTCGGCTGAGGACGTGGCGGAGGCCGTGCCGGGGGCGGCGGGGACCCCCGAGGATGCTGCCGTAAGAGAGAGAGAGAAAGAGAGATAGGAAAGAGAGAGAAACAGAGGAAAAGAGAGAGGAAAGAGAGAGAGAAAGAGAGAGAGGAAAGAGAAAAAGAGAGGAAAGAGAGAGAGAGAGAGAGAGAGAGAGAGAGGAAAGAGAGAAACGGGGAGAGGAAAGAGAAAAAGAGGAAAGAGGGAAAGAGAGAGGTAAGAGGGAGAGAGAGAAGAGAGAGAGGAAAGAGAAACAGGAAAAGAGAGAGGAAAGAAAGAGAAAGAGGGAGGAAAGAGAGAGAGAAAGAGGGAGAGGAATGGCGCTTCTCCAACCAGGCTGGGCGGAGCCGGCGGAGGGCCTTCCTGCCCCCACTCTCCAGCCAACTGGATGGGGGTTGGGGGTCACCACAACATGAGGAACTGTATTAAAGGGTCGCGGCATTAGGAAGGTTGAGAACCACTGACTTAGAGCTTGGGTGAGGTATGCAGATTTTAAGTCCCTTTGTCTTCTTGAGTTCCCTGGCTCCAGCCTTCCTGATGGTTTTACATCTGCATTTGCATAGGGCTGGCTCCTGCTTGGGGACAGAGAGATTTGAGGGCAGGTTTCTGCTTTTCAAAAAATGCTTTTAAAAATCCTTTTGGAGAAAAATATATTTTCCTGCCCTTTTAATATCTCCTTCTCTGGGGCTAACTTCCCTCAAAAGGATACAGATTAAATAAAAACAAAGCTTTTGGCAACAAGTGCTGAAGATGAGTATCATCTTAAGCATGACGAAAAATTAAAAACCCGCCAGCATGTTGGTAGAAAAAAGACTCACATTGGAAGATGTTCTCAGCATAATCTCCTGGGGGGAAATTGTGATCCCTAGATGACAACATTGGTTCCAGAATTGTACAGTCCTCAGTCAGCATGTGTTTCCTGGGTAATTTACAAAGGGAGAATCAAAGAATTGCATCTCTGAAGAGTAAGCTTAAATAGAAGAGCAGATGTGGGAGATTATGGTTTAAAAAACCC
>NW_015390224.1:31974-36349 GCF_001527695.2 Protobothrops mucrosquamatus
GGAATAAATAAGCAACATGGCGACTGCTTTGGGAAGATGGTTACAGTTTATTGAAGAAGCAGAAAGATGGTTCTTGCAGGAAAGAGCAGAGGAGAGAAGGGCTGAGCACATGGGCAGTAGGTTTTTATACCCTCTCTAGCCTTTTGTTTGGAAGTTTCCTGTTCCTGTGGCATGAACTTTGAGGCTATTTCCTGTGTCATGTATTCTGACCTGAGCCTAGGTGTGCCTCTCTGGTATACTTGATGGTAATGGGTTAGTCCTATTATGTCCCAAAAGTCATATCCTGCTTCCCTGGGGCTGGGCTAATGACTTAGAGTTTGGGTGAGGTATGCAGATTTTCTCTTTGTCTTCTTGAGTTCTCTGGCTCCAACTTTCTGATGGTTTTACATCTGCATTTGTATAGGGCTGGCTCCTGCTTGGGGCAAAGAGATTTGAGGCCAGGATTGGTTTCTGGTTTTAAAAATTCTTTTGAGGAAAAATATATTTTTCTGCCCTTTTAATATTTCCTTCTCTGGGCTAACTTCCCTCAATACCATATAAACATATATTGTGTGGTTGCTTAGCAGATGCTGTCTGACATTATCATGGTCTGTTGCAGCATCCTCACTCATGCCATCATTCGGAAGAAGTATCTTGACCATGTTGGGCTGGAAAATCTATCTAAACAGGAGAAGGAACAGCTAAAACAACTGGTGGAGGAAGAACTGGTCCAGATGAAGGTGCTGATTTTAGGAGAGGAGAAAACATACGTGTTATACCTTGGTAAAGAATGAAATGAATCCATGTGTTTATAACTTTTTTTAATGTTATGCATCACAGGTTGATCAACCCTCAAGCAATGTAGAATTAAGGACTGAAGCCCAGGATTCCCTCAAATCTGGAGACCGCAAGAGACCCCTTCATATCTCTCATAGTTCGGAGGAAGAAATTAAAAACGAACAGGAGCATAAAAGGCAAAAGATTGAAAAGAAGTTAGGTAATTGTATTTTTATGTGATGGTGCTTAGCACGTACTATCCAGTATACCAATATTGTCTGAACTGGTAGAAGCTAAATATAAACTGGGCTTTAAAGTTATTTTCAAATTTTGGTAAATGTTCGTGAAAAATGGCTTTCCTATCTTTTTCTGCAGCTGTGAAAAAATCTACCGTGATATATGGTGTAATGAAAAGATACAGAAAGGATTACAGGCTGCAGGGACTTCCCCATGAGGAAGGACCACCACAGTTTTGAGGCTTTGACCTCTTACACTGAAGGGAAATGAAGAGAAACACCAGAGATATATGGTATCATGCATGGTGTGGAACATGTAGATATTTTTTTCTCTCTCTCACCTAGAGCTCAGGTTATCCACTAAAATTCAATCAAAGGGAATCTAGGACTAACAAAAGAACTTGATTGAATAGTTAATTTGCTACTATCAGAGATGGTGATGACTGCCAATTCAGATGATTTTAATGGAGAAATAGATTCATAGAGAACCAGACTGTTAGCCGTGGGGACTCTATGATACTGCATTACCACCAGTATGCAAAATTCTGGCTGCTGGTAAGTGGCAATAGACCAGGGCCATCCCATTCCAGCCGTACATACTTTTGTAAAGACTTATTGACTACTGTGTAGTGCTAGATTGGATTATTTATTATTTACTCATTGCATTTATAGTCTGCTTGAGCTCTTAACAGCCAAGGTGCCATAAATGGAGACCTTCTCTAATTTTATCCCCACAATAAAACCCCTGTAAGGTGGGTTGGACTGGGAGAGGATTTGGGTCTGCCCATTATAAAGGCATAATCAGAATCTGCAGTATACTGGCTTTCTGAGTATTCAAAAATAATAGGTCATTTTTGCAATGAAATTGCTGCTTTCTGAAGAGCGCAGTTCAGGGTGAAAGAACGGTAAGCTTTAATTTCTTTATGCCATTTATATCTACCCTGGGATTTCCGCATCCATCAACAAACAATCTGAAATTTCTTATCAAGTTTCCTATAGACAATAGCATGGCATTAATGTTCTATGCTTAACTAGAATAACCCTCAATTTACTTTTAAAAATCCATTATAAATGGAAGAAAAACAAAACTCTTTTAGTAAAGCAGCAATTGGTTTTTCATACTTTCCCTGAAAATTGTCCTCCCTAGTGAGAGTTGATCTCCTTTGAGGATCTCTCCATAATAGTATTTTGATGACAGATCGTGACAGGTACATTTTTCTGTGAGAAAGAGCTGATTTATAATTTCTTGGGATTTTTTACCAAAAGCATATGTTCTTTAGAAGGCATGCTTAAAAGGACCAGGATATGAAAAAAAAAAAAAACTTTTGTGGATTTGTAGTACATACAATAATTCACCGGGAACTTTAAAACATAATGGCTGCATACACATATACATACAACATGTTAAATTTGCTTAGTAATAACAGTAGTAATATTTAGTCTGTGTTTAAGACTAAGTGCAGTACATATAAATCAGGATAATAGCTGTAAGACTTTTTGTACTACAAAGTAATAAATAATTCCCACAACTTTAGTATAAACCTACTGTGAATAATAGGAGGCAAGATTTTTTTCTGGCTTCATAAAGATCCTGTGGGGAAAAAAGTGCTGTAAGACTTTTTCAGGCTTCTAGAGATCAGATTCCATACATAGTTGATGGAGTGGAGAGTAACAGCTAAGTGGGGGAAAGCCCTAAAACATCAGGTGATTCTAAAAAAGGAAATACTAATCAATCTTGATTACAGGTAATCCTTGACTTACAACCATTCATTTAGTGACCATTTGAAACAGCACTGAAAAAAGTGAAAGTTTTCATAATTAAAACTATTGCAGCATCCCCATGGTCACGTGATTCAGACGGTGGCTAACTGGCATATATTTATGATAGTTGCAGTGTCCTGAGGTCATGTGTGATCCCCTTTTGTGATCTTCTGATAAGCAAAGTCAACGAGGAAGCCAAATTCACCTTTACAACCATTTTACTAACTTAACAACTGCAGTGATTCACTTAAGAACTGTGGCAAGAAAGACCTTAAAGTGGAGCAAAACTCAGTGTCTTGTTTAGCAATAGAAATTCTGGGTTCAATTGTGGTTGTAAGTTGAGGATTACCTGTACCTTGTTTAGTTAGACCAGCGGTTCTCAACCTGTGGGTCGCAACCCCTTTGGAGGTCGAACAACCCTTTCACAGGGGTCGTCTAAGACCATCGGAAAACACATATTTCCGATGGTCTTAGGAACCGAGACACTGCCAAAGCTGCTGCCGCCACCTCAGGAACGCGCAGTGGACGAGCCAAGGAAAGGAACTGAATGAGAGGGGGCGTGCCCGCCTGCGTGTTTGTGTGTGCGTTTGTGTAGAGTCACTATTTTCAACTCCCAATATTACGAAGAAAAAAAAAAGGTTGACGTGAATAAAATGTGGTGGAAGACAAGCGCTCTGTGTGTGTGTGTGTGTGTGTGTGCGTGCGCGGTGTTAATCATATTCTTTCCCTCGTCACGCGCCTTGAGCCGCGACGCCAATAACCGTCTGCTCTCAGTTCGTGACGAGCGGGGCTCTTCTCTCTTTTTCCATCCCTGCTTCGAGCGAAACATTGAAAACCGTACGACACCAAGAGGCGCGCGTCCCGCTGGCAAGGCGGGCGCGTTTGCGCGCGTGCCGGTGTGGTTGAGTGAGGGAGTAAGTGCGCGCGCGCTGAGGCTTCTAGGCTAGGAGAGGGCCGTGCGAGCATCCCCCCTCTCCTCCCCCCGCCTTCTGTGTGAAGGGAGGTACCTTCTCAGGGGGGCGGGAGGGAGGAGGAGGGCGGCTGATGGCTTTTCTCATTTTTCATAGAGGCAGCTTATTATTGCAACATCTAAGAAACGATGATGGACAACATTTTCACAGGACTGACTTCTATGAATAAAAGCTACTCCTAGTTCATTATGGGGTTGGTGGTTCTCATGGACACATTAACAACCTGAAAGTTTGAAAATGGAGTTCCCTGTCTTTATTAAGTCATCACACACCTTTTTCATATCCAGATTTCTCTGCTGTGAATTAAAGGGCCATACTTAAATTAGGCTCTCTGGGAAATTTTGCTTTTAAGAAATTAGGATGTACTCATAATATTTATCTGCTAGCATGTCCTAATCATTTCAGTGGAATATCTAAATAATATTATCAGTAGGAGTGAATCCACTGTTTTTCCAACAAGATTGGAAATACTTTTATTTTTAATGTGATGGTGTAATAAATTCTAATCCAGGAACTCTCAGTTTCATTGCTTAATTTTCTTTCCATCTTACTGCTTATCTTCAAACCCAGTTTGTTTTTGTGATTAATCACTATGCTTTAATTATGTTCAATTTGTAACAATGAAAATACATCCTGCATATCAGATATTTA
>NW_015390224.1:36538-39208 GCF_001527695.2 Protobothrops mucrosquamatus
TTAATCACTATGCTTTAATTATGTTCAATTTGTAACAATGAAAATACATCCTGCATATCAGATATTTACATTACGATTCATAACAGTAGCAAAATTACAGTTATGAAGTAGCAACGAAAATAATTTTATGGTTGGGGGTCACCACAACATGAGGAACTGTATTAAAGGGTCGCGGCATTAGGAAGGTTGAGAACCACTGAGTTAGACACACAAGAATGTGAAATCTAATAAAGTTTTTCAAAAATAATGGGGGTCCCTGAATACAGGTAGTCCTTATAGCCATTTGTTCAGCGACCATGCAAAATTGCAGCACTGTTGAATGAAGGGACATGACCTGTAGCCGAACCTATGACCACTGCAGTACCCCCAAAGTCAAAGCAAAATTGGGCAATCCACTTGCCTGACGACCAACTGCAGGAGCATTCCAGCCAGCCCCCACTCGCCTGTATCTTATCACTACCCATACAAATTTGATTCTACATTTCATAAAAATTTCACAGAAAGCATTTGTATACATCTTTTAGGTTACATGTTTAAAAGTACGACAATATAAAAAAAAACCTCCATAGTTTATAGCTAGTTTCCAGGTAAATGGAATGTTGCCTTTGCTTAGTTTTAACTTTTTTTGGCGTTCTTAACAGTTTAACGTGATGTGCAGATCATCCTCAGCTTAAACCACAATTGAGCCCAAAATTTCTCTTGCTAAGCAAGACATTTGTTAAGTGAGTTTTACCTCATTTTACGACCTTTCTTGCCACACTTGTTAAGTGAATCACTGCAGTTGTTAAGTTGGTAACATGGTTGTTAGGTGACTTTGGCTTCCCCTGCTGACTTTGCTCGTCAGAAGGTCACAAAAGGGGATCGTGGGACACTGCAACCGTCATAAATATGAGCCAGTTGTCAAGCGTCTGAATTTTGATCACGTGACTTCGGAGATGCTGCAATGGTTGTGTGTGTGAAAAACAGTCGTAAGTCACTTTTTTCAGTGGTGTAACTTCAAACAGTCACTAAGCGAATTGTTGTAAGTCGAGGATGACCTGTATTAATCTAGCCCTTTGCTTATAAGTCATTGTACAGTGTAAACCCAGATAGCAGGTTGAATCCGTGAGTGAGTTGAGTATATATGTCCAAAACCCTTCACCTCTGTCCAGGGCAAGCTAGGAAGTGAGGGCAAAGGGGGTCTGGTTTTTTTGTTGTTGTTGTTGTTCTTTAGGCAGAGTATTTCTGCCTAATCCAGAGAGACGCAGGTGAACTAAAGTTTGTCCTGCAACGCTGATCTTCTAAATCAGGCATGTCAAACTCGTGACATCATGTGACTTTTTCCCCATTGCCGGCAATGGGGTGGGTGCGGTTTCGGCGTGACGCATCTGGCCCATGGGCCGGCAGTTTGACATGCCTGTTCTGAATCAATGCTGTGAGGCTGTGATATAAAACCATCCTCATTTGCATTTTGAATCAATATAGCAGGGCTTTTCAACCAGTGGTACGGGTACCACCTGTGGTACATTGGCACCTGGCAGGTGGTACGCGACCATCCTAGAAAAGTGGTAGCGGGGGAGGGGAATGAGAGCGCCGCCGGGCGGGCAGACAGGTGTCTTGCTCGGCTGTGCCTTGGGGGGCACTTTTTTCAGTGCCATTGTAACTTCAAACAGTCACTAAGCGAACTGTTGTAAGTCGAGGACTACCTGTACTTTATCACTTTTTTCCTTCTTTTTTTTTGGTCAAGTTTTTAACACCTTGCTAGGCGACTGGTGGTACTTTGTTATTGCCATATCCTAAAAGTGGTACAATGGGTGAAAAGGTTGAAAAGCCCTGCAATATAGAACCATCCATTTGCTGTTTATCATCTTTCTCCATCTGCTACAAATGAGCCTCTATTCAGGCTTCCATTCAGCAAATGTCAGGCTGCATTGAATCCAGAGATGGGCCACCTGTTTTCCTCCAATTATGTTGGACCAACAATCCTGAAAGCCTTGAATTTTGATTATGCTTTCTGGAATTTAAAGAAAATCTGGAGGGGACAGGTATCCTACCCCTGCTGGCTGAGCATTGCATTCTGGGAGTTCACTTCAATATACCCCACAGCACTTGATTGGGAAGGGCTGGTGACTGAATGTTGGAGTGGTTGCTGGGGCCAGATCAAATCCGTTGCTTTCTTCCGCCCTTCTCAGAAATTATTGTTATGTGCTCCTGGATACTTTCCTTCGTGACCAGAGGCAAGCTCGCCTGACCAATAACCAGCCAAGACACAGTGAAGGCCTTTTGTTTCGTTTATTGCAATAAGCGGGGAGAGAAGCTATCAAAGCTTGGTTCTCTTCAAAGTTTTAACCCAAAATATCTCCTTCTTTTATTCATCCCTATCACTGGCCGCTACAGCCCTCCTCTTTCCCCATTGGCTGAGGTACTATGAGGTTACACTCTTTCCGTCCGCTTATACATATTTCCTGATAACATATTAAATCATATTCACATATACCAGGGGTGTCCAAACTTTTTTCAAAGAGGGCCAGATTGGATGAAGTGAACGTGCTGGAGGGCCGAACATTTTTCCAAACATTCTTTGAACCATTACAATTAAATGCAAATGAATTATTGTATGCCTCTTTCCTCTCCCTCTCTTTCCTCTTTCTCTCTCTCTCTCTTTCCTTTCCCTTTCCTCTCCCCTCTCTC
>NW_015390224.1:41619-42787 GCF_001527695.2 Protobothrops mucrosquamatus
GGACTTCCTGGCCGCCCTTCTCCCAGGGGGCGGGACACCCGGGCGCAGGGCCAATGAGGAGCCCTGCGAGGGGGCAAGTCCCATGAGAGAGAGAGAGAGAGAGACAGAAGTGCAAGTGCCTCTGTCTCTGTCTGTCTGTCTGTCTCTCTCTCTCTCTCTCTCTCTCTCTCTCATGGGACTTGCCAGAGGGCCGTGGGAGGGCCGCATTTACATACCGCAGGGAGGGCTGTTCGAGGGCCGGATTAAACCGGGCCGCGGGCCGCAAATGGCCCGCGGGCCGGACTTTGGACATGCCTGACATATACAATAAGAATAAGAAAAATTAGACATTTAAATGGTTATTTTAAACTCAGTATATATTTATGTCCCCATTTTAAACAATAAGTTTTTTTCCTGCTTTTCAATTCAGTGTGCCTTTTCTCTTATCTTATTTGGCTTAGTTTCCTATTTTCCCCTTCAACCTGTCTTTCCTGGCTAGCCATTTCCTTTTTACAACTATATATATTTTTATGGCTTCTCTTCTTCCTTTCTCAGACCCAGCTATTTTTGCCTATATGGTTTATCTTACTTCCTTTATGTTATCTCTTCCTGACTCTCACCATTTGTATTTTATTCTTCTATTCAATTAGTTTCCATTGTATTGTAGGTTTAACTGACTCTGAAGATTTATCATATTGATGCATATTTATCAATCCCCCCTGTATTTTTGTATACTCTGATGAATCTTCATTTTTGGCTATATTAGATAACATAAATTGAATCTGTACATCTTCTCCAGAGATGTTTTTCGCTACTGACCCCAATGTTTTGGTGCAAAATGAAATACAGCAGGGCAAACATTGGAGACAAACACAACACATAATACCTATCACAACTATAAACACTAGTCCTATAAATATTTGTTTTAACCATCCAAAATTGGGAAGCCAATTTGTTAACCAGCTCCAATCACCCCACATATTTTCATACTTGTTGGAATATAGCATAAGTCACTCCATCTTGTAACCTTCAGTATGCTTAATTCTACACTTCTTCATGCCTACGTGTTAGGCTGCAATCTGCAGCTGCAAACACGTAAGGACAGAGAACTAAGAAGCAAGTCAACAAAGCTGTCTACACAAGCTATAATATTATCACTTCCTGATAAGACCTTCCAGTGTGAACCACA
>NW_015390225.1:0-1115 GCF_001527695.2 Protobothrops mucrosquamatus
AGAGAGAGAGAGAGAGAGAGAGAGAGAGAGAGAGAGAGAGAGAGAGAGAGAGAGAGAGAGAGTTCCAAGATGGGGAGAATAGGATCTGTTAATACAAGTGGTGGGGAAAGGGGGAAAAAGAATGATTCTCATTGGGACAGGCAGTCCCATGGCTGTGTGGGTCCCTGTGTCCTCCCCACGTGAGGCTACCCAGCCAGTTTTGACCCCTTTGTGGAAAGCCAAGAGATTTTCTTAGACTTGTTTCTTCTCGGTTCCTTCTTTGTGTCAGTGTAAACATATGACAGTACCTTATTGCCAGTCTTGTGCTTCCCGTGTTTAATAAGATCATGTCCTCTTTCGCCCCGATGGACAAGCTAAAATTATTCCCAGAACTTGTCAGAACGTATTTTCTGGCCTCAAAGCAAGAAAGCTGAACATTTAAGCAGCCGTCATTCTTGAAGACCTATGAAATAAACACAAGTAATAGAGGTCATTTTGGGATTACCACGAAAGTGTCCTGAATGGTCAGTTAAGGTGTAAACAGTTCTCACACCCTACTTTATCCTCTGTCTTGAATGACATTAGTTATTTTCAGGTTTCAATTTTGAAAACAGCCATTTGAAAGAGTCAGCTTTTTATGAGCGCTCTAATGACCTCTTTCTAACAAATAACAAAATTATATTGTCACTGAAATAGCGCATATATAAAAACTGACAGCGGTGTTTTATCATAGAATGACCGGTAAACATCCTGTCTTAATATAACTATGAAAAAGTTAAGGTGGGTCGCAGACTTTTATGTTCTCTTTGTTCTCCAAGTTTTCAGCAAGAAGGATGCGGTTCCATGCAAGCTGGTCAGATAAATATACAGGAAAAAAATAATCTGTACCTGCCCAAAAGAGGGGGGTGGCAACTTTTTAAAATGTTATATATTATTAGAATATATATATATATATATATATATATATATATATATATATATATATATATATATATATATATATATATATATATATATATATATATATATATATATATATATATATATATATATATATATATATATATATATATATATATATATATATATATATATATATATATATATATATATATATATATATATATATATATATA
>NW_015390225.1:3040-5934 GCF_001527695.2 Protobothrops mucrosquamatus
TCTCTCTCTCTCTCTCTCTCTCTCTCTATATATATATATATATATATATATATATAATCTTATATCTATCTATCATCCATCATCCATCATCTACCTATCTATCTCTATCTATCTATCCATCTATTTATCATCTATCCATCCATTCTTCCATCCATCCATCCATCCATCCATCCTCTATCATCTAACAGTCATCTATCTTCTATCCATCATCTATCATCTATTTATCGTCTGTTTGTTTGTATCTATCATGATTCTCTCTATATATTTATCTCTGTATCTCTCTATCCTCTATCATCTATCAATTATCTATCATCTATTCATCATCTATCTGTCATCTATATCATCTATATCATCTATCAGTCATCTATCATCTATTTATCATCTACATATCTGTCATCTATCTATCTATCTATCTATCTATCTATCTATCTATCTATCTATCTACCTACCTACCTACCTACCTACCTACCTATTTATCTATCTTATACAATTACTTTGCATTAAGATGGGCCACATATAAATGTAATAAATAAATAAATATATGCTATGGTGGATATCAGTCACATCTGAAATATTAACCATAACAAATGTTATGCACTTCATAGCCCTAAATAAAACCACAATGAATCACACACACTTAAAACAAGTTAATGGAAACATATGGACAAGGTCTCAATACTAAAAGCTGATATTAAATTGCAACTGCTTTCAAAGGCAATGGTTTTGTATGTACCTTTTCCAACGGTATGGTCTTCTTTAGACACAATATTTTGAAACATTCTTCATTTTTTTTTATTGTAGTGTTTTGAGCATGGGGAGATAAGCAAGATCAGCATTTGTGGTGCATCCATTCATGCTGTGTTGGAGTTGGTGTCAATTAGTTGTGGCATTTTACGCCTATGGACTTTAGTGTTGTATTTCTTTTCCATGCCTGCTTGATGGCCCTCAGATTCCACCATCTCTCCAAATCTTACAGAAATAGGGCTGAATCCAATGCAAAGTTCCTTTTCGGTGGTAAGCAGAATATCTATCTCTATCTCTATCTCTATCTCTTCTATATCTGTATCTCTATCTCTTCTATATCTGTATCTCTATCTATCTCTATCTCTATCTCTATCTCTTCTATATCTCTATCTCTATCTCTATCTCTATCTCTATCTATCTCTATCTATCTCTATCTATCTATCTCTATCTCTATCTATCTATCTATCTATCTATCGATCGATCGATCGATAGATAGATAGATAGATAGATAGACAGAGACAGAGACAGAGAAAGAGAAAGAGACAGAGACAGAGATAGAAATAGATAGATAGATAGATAGATAGATAGATAGATAGATAGATAGTTAGATAGATGATAGATAGATAGATAGATAGATAGATATGAATAATAGCTAGATAGCTATCTAGATAGATAGCTAGATAGCTAGACAGACAGATAGAGATAGAGATAGAGATAGAGATAGAGATAGAGATAGAGATAGAGATATACCTATAGAAAATCTCAGGCATTTCAACTGGCTCGGTTAAATAGTGCAATAAACTTTTGATGGGTATAAAGTGCTGCTTCCATGAATGACTCCAAATGAGTAAAAATAACATGAAAAACACAGTTGGTAGCACTTTGCTGTCAAATCATCTTACCCTCAAAAGAGTGAGATTATGATGATGAGAGATCTCCACTTCTGTAAAGGCTCTTAATGAGCTTCCCAAGAGTCTGGAGATCTGAGCCTGCTTCTTTCGTACACCACTCAATTCCTCTCTTCACCTTAGTAGCTTTCTAATTTAAGATGAATTCGAAAGTACTGTTCAAACAAAACGTTTGATAAAAAGGGAGGGAGGAAGAAAAAAAAGAAAGAAAAAAACAAGAAAACAAGAAAGAAAACAAGAAAAAGAAAGAAAGAAAGAAAGAAAGAAAGAAAGAAAGAAAGAAAGAAAGAAAGAAAGAAAGAAAGAAAGAAAGAAAGAAAGGGGTTTATTTAAGTGGGAACAGAAATTAGAAGCGAGGCATAAATTGTTATGAAAGGTCATGTAATGAATACCAAGTAAGTGAAAATTAATGAAAGAGGCCTAAATAATTATTCGTGGAATCCAGTAATCAGTTGTTTTCAGTTATCCAGGGTTGCTATACAAAACTTTGCCAACATCATTCACAATATGAATTTTCTTACCTGATTAAAAAAAAGTATAATATCACATTCATCTTGCTGCCAGGATCATGTGATAACTAGGAAAAAAAATAAAATTTCTTTTAATGTCCCAGCAGAAACACCCAATGTAAGAACGTGTGAAGGATAGAATCCCTGTTGCCCACACATTTTATGTTTACTTCCAAATAAAAGTGCTGGATGAAGGATGGCATATCTCACTCTAAAAAGTAATGATGGTGGAAACAAATACTTCATCATGGTATCTCCAGGATATTTGTACACACACACACACAAATGCACAAATACAATGATTCTGGTTTCTGTTTTACTTAGCTCTCAATATCTTTATGCATTGAACTGAATTACCAAAACGATATATAAATGGATGGATGGATGGATGGATGGATGGATGGGAGCTACCGATAGATAGATAGATAGATAGATAGATAGATAGATAGATAGATAGATAGATAGATAGATAGATAGATAGAGGTAGGTAGGTAGGTAGATATGGTAGGTAGGTAGGTAGGTAGGTAGGTAAGTACGATGCCCTTGACGTGATGGCCCGTTGCCTGGAGGCCGTACGGGTCTGGATGGGGAGGAACAGACTCAGGCTCAACCCCTCCAAGACCGAGTGGCTGTGGCTGCCGGCGCCTCGGCATAGTCAGCTGACCCCATCGCTGACTATAGGGGGTGAAATCTTGGCCCCCTCAGAGAGGGCCCGCAACTTGGGAGTCCTCCT
>NW_015390225.1:6037-13537 GCF_001527695.2 Protobothrops mucrosquamatus
GGTGCCCCCACCCTCTGGAACGAACTACCCCCCGAGATCCGGATGATTCCGGATCTCCTTACTTTCCGCCGCGCCCTCAAGACATGGCTTTTCCAGCAAGCGGGCCTGACCTAGGGAGGATTTTAGGTAGGGATGATTTTAAGAAAATTTTAATTGATACACAGCTTCCAATATTTGGCTTTTAATTTGGTTTTATGGGGTTTTTTTGTTTTTTGATGTATTTTGTTTGTATCTGTTTTAATATGCTGTGCACCGCCCTGAGTCCTACGGGAGAAGGGCGGTATATAAATTAAATTATTAAAAAAAATTATTAAATTAAAAAAGTAGGTAGATAGATAGATAGATAGATAGATAGATAGATAGATAGATAGATAGATAGATGATAGATAGATAGGGTAGGTAGGTAGGTAGGTAGGTAGATAAGAGATAGATGGATGGATGGATGGATGGATGGATGGATGGATGGATGGATGGATGAGAGCTACCGATAGATACAGGTAGATAGATAGATAGATAGATAGATAGATAGATAGATAGATAGATAGATAGATAGATAGATAGATAGATAGATAGAAGTTTAACAACACAATACCAAACTAGACATTTATCTCATGAACAAAACACAGAGAAATTCATTTTTATTAAAGGAGGAGGGCATCAAATGTTGACAGATCCCACAAAGCAGGGATCCAGTTTTACAATAATTCTCGAGGTGAATTGCTATGTATGAACAATCCGTCTTTCTTGATGTCTTGATAGATTCCAAATTTACAAAATGGCAGCAAATGGATAAAAAAAATATTTTAGCTCCTTGCTGTCACCTAAGTGATTGACAGGATTTTCGTCCTATCTGTAGTCCTGGATAAATCTTAGAGGATATTTGAATCCTTAACAAGCAATATTTTGTTGTTGTCGTTGGTTGTTTAATTGTGTCTGAATTTGGTTGGTTGTTTAATTGTGTCTGAATTTGGAGTCTTGGTTTAATTTAGTTTTGCTTTTATAGCATTAGCTCTCCTGTCCAGACGGTGAGTCAGAGAAGAAACTTTGCAAAATAAAGTTGAAGGCAGCCTAGAAATAAAGTTGAAAGTAACCTAGAAATAAGTGATATTTTTTTTTTTGGCTTAAATGAAATGTCAAGTTAAATTAAGCTCTTTTAGATCAGAGTAACATTGAAAGAATCCTGGCAGAAGCAAGCAATGAAAACTTGGTTGGTATATTGTCATATATAAAACCTGTGAGCGTATCTTGGCTTATATGAAACTAGTATGCATGACAAAGACACCATTATTATCTCTTTCCAGTTTGTCGTAAAAAGCAGTAAAAGAACCGATCCTATTGGTGCCATGACTATCCTAATGATTTATTGATTGATGGTTTTCAAACACAAAAATCACAGTAATGGGCATACATGCATACAGAAAATCCAACAAATTGATCCATCAGTTAATCAATAATATTTATTCAGTCAATGACCCGCAAAATTGAAAACCAAGCACACGAAATAAAGTAAATACCATAGAATATCAACAGCTAGCAAAATAAATCACAGACTATAAATTCACTCCTCTTTGTACATTAATACAGTTGTTTACCCAGGTGATGAATCTAAAATATTAATAGGTATAAAATAAAAATTATATATGCCCTGCAGTTGAAAAATCTAAAAAAAAAGGTTTCCGTGCCATAACCATACTAATACTATATACCTAAATGAGTTTTTGCAAACTGTTAACTAGACATGTTGCAATGTATGGCTGTGAAAGTTGGACCATAAGAAAGGCTGAGCGCCAAAGAATGGAGAACTTTGAACTCTGGTGCTGGAGAAGACTCCTGTGAGTCCCCTGGACTGCAAGGCGATCAAACCGGTCAGTCCTAGAGGAGATCAACCCCAACTGCTCTTTAGAAGGCCAGATCCTGAAGTTGAAACTCAAGTACTTTGGCCACCTAATGAGAAGGAAGGACTCCCCGGAGAAGAGCCTGATGCTGGGAAAGATGGAGGGCAAGAGAAGAAGGGGATGACAGAGAATGAGGTGGCTGGATGGAGTCACTGAAGCAGTAGGCGTGAACTTAAATGGACTCCAAAAGATGGTAGAGGACAGGAAGGCCTGGAGGAGTGTTGTCCATGGGGTCGTGATGGGTCGGACACGACTTCGCAACTAACAACAACAAAACTAGACATGTAACATGTACACCAGTTTTTCCAGCTTGAAACCAATTATTCTGTACTTTATACATTTTAAATGTTGCTGTTTTTCCAGACATGAAGGCTCCCAGTTCCCAGTTCATCTTTTGCCCAAAAGGACCCGTGAACCATACAATACAACAGAGAACTGCTCATCCTAGTCTCAAAAGTGCTTTTTCAAAAGGTAATTGGACTTCCTTTGTTTTTCCTTGAGGACCTTTCCCTTCTCATCCAAGAAGCTTCTTCAGTTCTGAATGGAAGAAGACGTTCCGAAAAAGAACGGAAGAAGCTTTTTGGATGAAAAGCAAAACTTCTTCAAGGAAAAACAGAGAAAGCCCAGTTGCTTTTGGGAAAAAGTGCTTTTTGAGACAACCATGATCTGGATGACTAGAAATCTCCACAGACGTTGTGTTTATCCTAGTGACTTATTAGTGTATTATCAAAAATTCCACTCCATTGCATGAAATGCATTTTGAAGACCCCCACTGGCTCAGAATCGGTTCTTATCTTAAATCAGAGGATTCCTTTCTTCCATCATTCCTCCTGAGCTGTTTTACTGCCCTAAAGATCTTTATTAAAGCTTGTTGCTTTTTTCTTGTACTGCTTACAACTTCTACATAAGATACTGGCTAGATACTCATTCAAATTCAGGGAAATAAATTGTTTAACTTTTATTATTTCTTTGGGGAATTTTGATATAGCAGGAACCAAACAAGTCTTCTTTCTTGAGTGCGCATGATACTACCTTTACATGTCTTGCTTTTCCTTTGGGGAATTACACGAATATTGAAATAATTAGTTCTTAATCCAGAGAGAGCGGGGAAATCTTTCAAATATCTTCAGTAGTCGATTGTGAGGGGAAAAAAAACACAAAATCCAGCTGAATGATAAATTAGACATATCTAAATATTTCATAGTGCCGAGTTTTGCAGAAATATTTGATGCTTGGACTGAATAGGAAGTTCCCAATAGCTTTAAGTTGAAAGTTAGTTATCAGAAGCATCGTTTGTACCTCCTAACTCCAGAAAACGATCAGAATATCAAAGTTGGAAGGGATTTCGTAACCCCTGTTGAAGCAGAAGATCTTTTACCATTCCAGACAAATGGATATCCAATCTCTTCTTGAAAACCTCCAGTGATGGAGCACCCACAACTTCTGAAGGCAAGTCATTCCCCTGATTAATTAGAATCACTGTCAGGAAATTTTACCTTAATTGAAAGTAGGATCTCTCTTTGATAATCCTCCATCCATTGCTTCTTGTTGTGCCCTTGTGTGGTTTGGACAATAAGTTGACTCCCTCTTCTCTGTGAGTTGGAAGACTGCTATCAAATCAAATAGCAATGGCATGTAGGCTTATGTACCACCCCATAGCATACTCTGGGTGGTTTACAATGTAGAAGTTATTATTTGCATAACAATCTCATTTTACCGACCTTGGAAGGATGGAAGGCTGAGTCAGCCTTGAGCCTCTTCAGGATCGAACTTCAGACTGTGGGCAGAGTTAGCCTGCAATACTGCACTTTAACCACTGTGCCATTAGGGCCCACCATCTGTGATGATGCAATCCTTGCTAAAATCCACAGCATTTTAAGACAGAGGAGAGCTTCAACCTTCCCCTCCCCAGTCCTGTTCAGAAAACATGAAGGGAAAACAGAATGAAGCGTCTTTGAGGTAGGACTAATGCTGAAGGAACCCTTGAAATGGAAGAGAGGTATAAAGAACGGAGAACACAGGTTGACATTTTATGGCAAGTTTGACCTGACATGATTAAGAGCTATTGACGGGCCTATACACACATCATTGATTCATCTGTTCCTTTTAAGAAGCCATCTGAATTAGTGTCCACCACTATATCTGCAAGCAATAAATAGCTTCCTGGTGTCAATAATTATTTCTTTTGTGTCAGGCTGGAATTTACTGCAAATTAGGGAGCCCACGTTCCATCTCTATATACCAGCCAGGCTTGATTGTGTATTCTGTTACACTTAAAATTAAATTAACCGGAAAGAAATGAAGTTGGTTTGCCTGCCAGAGGAACGTGTGGGTGTTTCCAGATCACTCACTCTGAAATTCTGTGGGGTACAAAGCTCTGGCCATTGAATAACTGTTTTAAAAATTAAATTCTTACTGTTTAAGGGAAGTAGCTGAAGACGCTCTTTAAAGCTGGGAAATAATGACTTCTACACATACATATTCATTTTTGCATCTACAGTTCCTCGTCCTGATCCTTGTTCTATTCTGACATTAGTCTAAGGAAAGGAAATCAGCCTAAAATCATTATTTATTTAGCGTGGGATGAGAACATGACAGAAGAGAAGTAAATATATACACACAATCCATATAATTGTCTACAAAACCCCTATTGGGTTATGGCAGTGGCTTAATAACTGGATGTCTGATTCAGTTAACCAGGTGATGGCCTCTGGCGTTGCTTCGTGCAGACCTTCTAAGGAACCAGAGAATGCACTTTGTGGGCAATCTTGCACAATATGTCCCAAAGCATAAACCTCCCTTTTAGCCTTGATGATGTTACCTAGTGGGGTAATGAAACATCTGCAAAAAAAGCTCAGAGAGGACCAATAAATCCATAGTTTTTTACAGGGTTGTTGACAAGTGTTGGCTGAGCACCCTTGCATGTTCTTACTCATTTTTCCTCTTTAAATCCAGAATTTTTCATAGCCCTAGAAAGTGGCTATGTGGTTATTTCTGTTGTGCCACTTAGTAGAGTTTTATTTATTCCTTTTTAATACCATGAAAGATATCCCCCATCCCTCTGGGAGATGCATTTGAACTAACTTCAGTTTTGGAACTGCTTTCAGAGAGAAGTCTTAGAACCACATGTTGCTGTAGTCCACTCTTGATGTTACCCTAGCCTGGATAACAGCAATCAAAGAATGCCTGCTCACGAGAATTCCCATAAACGGATTAAATATATCCTTGTCACAGCGAGCTCATTTAAATATACATTTAGTAAATTAATCCTTTGGGGAGATGGTCTGACCCCCCCAGCTAGGAAGGATTCAATCCCAGAACTCTGAGCCAACCAGCCGACTTGCACAAGACATCTATTTTGTGCATTTCACACCCAGCACAACTCAGTTACAGAACGTATTGCCACAAAAAGTGAGAATTTCCTCTACGGAGAAGATGTTATTTATAAAAAAAAGTTGCTAGGGCAACCGATGGCAAACCGTACCCAGTTGGCAGAGAAGATGGACAGGAGAAAGTATGCATCGTTATTTTTACTTGCAGCTTAACATTCCATATTTTCAAAGAATTTTTGCTGGCCCAATCTCACAAGCTGCACGAAACTCATATTTGTTAGGGTTTCCTCCTCCTCCTCATTTATTTTTTTAATTTATTATTAAATTTGTTTGCCACCTTCTTCCGCCGCCGCCTCCACCTCCTCCTCCTTCCCCTCCTCCTCCTCCCCCTCCTCTCCTCTCCTCCCCCTTCCCCTTCCCCTCCTCCTCCTCCTCCTCTTCTGCCTCCTCCTCCTTCTCCTTCTCCATCTCCTTCTCCTCCTCCTCCTTTTCTGCCTCCTCCTCCTTCTCCTTCTCCATTTCCTTCTCCTCCTCCTCCTTTTCTGCCTCCTCCTCGTTCTCCTTCTCCATCTCCTCCTCCTCTCCTCCTCCTCCTCTTCTGCCTCCTCCTTCTCCTCCTCCTTCTTCCTCCTTCTCCTTCTCCATCTCCTCCTTCCCCTCCACCTGTCCTCCTCCTCCTCTCCTTCTCTTTCTCCTCCTCTCCTCCTCCTCTTCTGCCTCCTCCTCCTCCTCCTTCTCCTCCTCTCCTTCTCCTCTTCTGCCTCCTCCTTCTTCTCCTCCTCTTCTTCCTCCTTCTCCTTCTCCATCTCCTCCTCCTCCTCCCCCTCCTCCTCTCCTCCTTCTCCTCTTCTGCCTCCTCCTCCTCCTCCTCCTCCTTCTCCTCCTCCTCCTTCTCCTTCTCCTTCTCCTCCTCCCCCTCCTCTTCCTCTTCCTTCTCCTCCTCCTTCTCTCTCCACATGCACAGAGGATTCAAGGAGCTACAGCATATTTTCATTTGTAAACAAAAACTAGAAGCAGTGTGAATTGTTTTGCTGGAGATACTTATAGTCTCCATGTCCTGTGCATTCCAGCAAAGAGACCCTGCAGAACAGGGGAGGAGAATTAGCATAGAGCTGTAATGTCCCTATGGAAGTACATTCTACTGAGATGCTAAAGAAAGCTTGATTAGGCATGTGCAACGTGGTATTTATGTTATTTTCCCGCTCAATGGTCTACGGTCCTTTATGCCACTGTTTGCATGATGTCCTAAGAGAACTAATTGATGATCCTATTTTTCTTAAGTATGGAAATAATTATTGAAATGTTTTCTTTTGCTCAAAATTATTAGGGGAGTGAGATTACTATGATTAACCAGGCAATGGGGTTTTTAAAGAGTGTTGGATTGATTTCCTATAAATTATTATCTGGCACGGAAGCAGAAATGTTCTCGAGAGCTGGCTTGTAGTACATAGCAGGACTCCTGGCTTCTGGGAACAGCCCAGCCAGGCTTACTGTAGAAAATTGACCAAACTCAGATATGCATCCAAGGATTTCATTGTACACAATTGCAAACTTTTGCTTCGTCCTAGTTCTTACATTCCTTCTCAAGATTTAACATATAAAATATATATTTGAGGGGTAAGGGGACGTTCAGAACCAAAGGGATTCATTACTGTCCTGAATTGTAAGACCACCAGGAAATTCTTTAAAAACTATAAAAAGTTTTAATAAAATTTAAAACACCAAGCTTTCGCCGGCACACTGCCAGCATCATCAGGGTAACATGCAGTCGATGGGTGGTGCCTTTTGCACCCGGCTCCTGGACCTCGTAATCAGGCCCAAATGCAGGTGGATCGATTGGGCCCGATTACGAGGTCCAGGAGCCGGGTGCAAAATGCACCACTCCTATAAATAGCCATCCCATCGACTACATGTTACCCTGATGATGCTGGCAGTGTGCCAGCGAAAGCTTGGTGTTTTAAATTTTATTAAAACTTTTTATAGTTTTTAAAGAATTTCCTGGTGGTCTTACAATTTGTAGTGGCTGAATAGAAGTAACAATCTATATAAATAAAAATGTAAATGTTTATTTGTTCAAAATCTTAAATCTCCGAAAGTTCTTCACCGATTGCTTTGAAATTTTGACACAACGTTGCATTCGAATATGCACGTGTTTTTATATACCTTATACCTATGTTATATAGAGGTCACACCTGTGACAGGTAAAACATGTTTTTTTTGAAAAACAGCGCCATCTGTTGGACGTAAAAGCATACCCACAAGCATTGTGAAAT
>NW_015390225.1:16315-33275 GCF_001527695.2 Protobothrops mucrosquamatus
GGGAAGTTTCTCCTTAGTTCTAGGTTGCTTCTCTCCTTGATCAGTTTCCACCCGTTGCTTCTTGTCCTGCCTTCTGGCGCTTTGGAAAATAGCTTGACTCCCTCTTTTTTGGGGCAGCCCCTGAGATATTGGAAAGCTGCTATCATGTCCCCCCTCGTCCTTCTCTTCGTTAAACTAGACATACCCAATTCCAGCAACCGTTCCTTATATGCTTTAGCCTCCAGTCCCTTAATCATCTTTGTTGCTCTTCTCTGTACTCTTTCTAGAGTCTCAGCATCTTTTTTACATTGTGGTGACCAAAAGACCTTGAGGGGGTAAAGTGCTGAAATGGTTTTGTACTGATTCAGTGGTGATTTGAAAGGAATGATGAGAATAGATATATGCTTTGAGATATCTAAGAAGAACGTCCCACTATTACCAATTGAGTAGGACTAGGTTTGAGAATATTATCACTAACCCAAGGGAAATCAGCAGAGAAGCTGATATTCAGGTAAAGTAGTTACAAATTATGTAATTCACAGGAAAGGCACCTGATCTGCCTTATAAGAAATCCCAGGCTAGCTTTAGCATAGCAATATCTTTAACCTTGTAATGCTGATATGAAATAGGAGTCAAGGAAAACGCATACGCATTAAGTGAAAACTGACACCCAGACGCAGAGTGTTAGTGCCTTAAATTGTCCAGGGAGGAGAGGGCTTTACGAGGAATTAATTTGAAAGAGGAAAAAGTGAAACAGAGAAGGCTGATCTACTGAGACAGTTAAATTTCACAGAACATAGGTTGTCAGATGTATCAAGAGAAGACCTTATCCATAATTACATCTACTAGATTTTTGCTGCAAAAATACCAAGGATCACCAGATGGTCCTCAACTTACCAACATAACTGGGACCAGGATTTCTGTTGCTAAACAAGATGGTTGTTAAGGGAGTCACATCAGTTAAGTGGGTATAGGGAAACCGCTTGCCTCCAGAAGATGTGGATGCTCCATCACTGGAGGCTTCCAAGAAGAGGCTGGACATCCATTTGTCTGAAATGGTATATGATCTCCTTCTAGAGCAGGGGGGCTGGACTTGAAGACCTCCCAGGTCTCTTCCAACTCTGTTATTCTGTAAAATCCCTCAAAATGCAGTTGAGGTGCTACAGACTTGTCCTACCTCCCACGGAAGGCAATGCGTGAATAATCAACACATGGGGGAAAATTCACTTTTTGCTCAATTCCATATCTATGTATTGGAGGTGGAAATCCACGGGGAGGGGGTTGAATAATTGATAAACCCCCCACCTCAAATTGTCCCTTTCTCTATTGGGTTCCACCAGTGCTTCACAAGTAAGAACACAGCCCTAAAACTGAGCAATGAAAGAAGCTAAGTATATCATCAGAAAATATAATTGGGAAAATCTAGTTCAGAATAACCTTGATGGTTGAACTTACAGGTCAAGGACATCCAGGACTGTTTAAATGTCTAGCTTCTTTATTTTAAGGGTATTTTTTTATGAATTATAGCAGGTGCACTAAACTGCATACGTTTAGAAGAGTACTAAACAAGGTTTCCTGAGTCTTAGTGTCATTCTTTGAAACCAAAAAGGGAAATGATAATTGTCACCAGAATATGATGGTTCCTTTTAAGTGTATCATGCCCCCCCAAATATCCTAAACCTAGGTGTCTGACAGTCATGTTATAGAATTCAGTTTCTGCTGCTTTAAAACCAGCAAACTAATGATTTTTTTTTTAAGTTTAAGAAGAGACATGCTACTTGGAATTGATAAGCTCCTTTCTCCCAGAAAACATCTAAAGAAAAATGTATCTTTCCAGTAAAATGTGCTAAAGTATCGACCTAAATTTGCCCATTTTAAGAACTGAACACCAAAGATATTTCAGCACCTGTAAAAAAAAGGAAAGCAAAAACAGCTTACAGAGCTGTGGAATCACATCATTACATCCTCCAAATGAGAGTTTGATTTTAGTTAAGGCCATAAGTAAAATCAAAACGACTATGTGTGATTTTATTGTTACTGCGTTGACTACAATGAAACCGAAAACGAGCGACAAATATTTCCCACCATTTACAAAGCCATGTAATTTTAGCTTAATTGTTGTATCCTAGCTGGCTGCCTTGAGGGATACGAAAGTGTGTAGCAATTTACAGTTAGAATTTTAGCGCATGGGGAGGGCACAGGAAGGAGATAGAAAGATGGGAGAGCATGGTAAGAGTGTGGTCCTTCCCAGCCAATTTCTAATATATTAATAAGTGCCATGACTTAGTTGCAAAGATTTATTGGATGAATTAGCGGTAAAAGGAAACCAGGCCACCAGAAAATACAGTGGCTGGAAACCATCAAAGCTGAAACCAGCATAGAAAAACCCAAAGAAATGGCAAGATCCAAAGATGCGGAGAGAACTGGCCCATAGAATTGCCAAGAGTCAGACATGACTGAATGGATAACATCGTCTTCATTTGATGATACTGCAGCTAGGCAATGCTTTGACTCATTAGACACCTTTCCTTAATTTGTCCCACTTCAAAGTGGTAAGGAAAGAGGTGGCAGAGCCCCCATTAAGCAGAATGGGGGGGCATAGTCATCAAGATGTAGTTTTTGTTATGGCAACCTTTTCCACTACTTTAAGAACCAGAGGAAAGGGTTTCAATCAGATCTGAAGAAGAAGAAGAAGAAGAAGAAGAAGAAGAAGAAGAAGAAGAAGAAGAAGAAGAAGAAGAAGAAGAAGAAGAAGAAGAAGAAGAAGAAGAAGAAGAAGAAGAAGAAGAAGAAGAAGAAGAAGAAGAAGAAGAAGAAGAAGAAGAAGAAGAAGAAGCATGTTCTGTTGAAACCAGTGTAGCAAGTTTTAATATCAATTTAAACATAGCAACAGCACTTAGACTTATAGACCGCTTCGCAATGCTTTACAGCTTTCTCTAAGCAATTGACAGAGTCAGCCTATGGCTCCCACCAATCTGGGCCCTCATTTTACCAACTTTGGAAGGATGGAATGCTGAGTCAACCTTAAGCTGCTCAGAATCGAACTCCTGGCACTGAGCAGTGAATTAGCCTGCAATACTGCATTCAATTTGCCTTTTGGTACTGTCCATGGGGTTTCAAGTACTTTGGCCACCTAATGAGAAGGAAGGACTCCCTGGAGAAGAGCCTAATGCTGGGAAAGATTGAGGGCAATAGAAGAAGGGGACGACAGAGAATGAGGTGGCTGGATGGAGTCACTGAAGCAGGAGGCATGAGCTTAAATAGATTCCAGAAGATGGTAGAGGACAGGAAGGCCTGGAGGAACGTTGTCCATGGGGTCGCAATGGGTCAGATACGACTTCGCAACTAACAACAACAACTGCATTCTAACCGCTGCACCACCATGGCTCCTATCAAGCCTATTTTAAACAAAAAAAACATTTTAGTTGCTTTTCAGCAATACCTAGCTTGGTGGGACATTGATGAATGATAACTTATCTGTCCAGGTGGGTGGGAGGCCTCACTACCTCTGAAAACTGGGTTTTGAGGTGGTTACAGTAATATTCGATACTGCCATGTAGGCAAGTGGATGGTAAATGGATGGAAACTAATCAAGGAGAGAAGCAACCTAGAAATAAGGAGAAATTTCTTGACAGTCAGAACAATTAATCAATGGAATGGCTTGCCTGCAGAGGTTTGTGGGTACTCCATCACTGAAGGCTTTCAAAAAGAGACTGGACAACCATTTGTCTAAAATGGTATATAGGGTCTCCTGCTTGAGCAGGGGTTGGACTAGAAGACCACTGAGGTCCCTTCCAGCTCTGTTATTCTGTAAAACATCTTTGACGGAGAGGACTGAGAAAGTACTACAAGTGGGAGTGCAGGATTTGATCTTAAATGAAGCAAAATACGGGTCAGAGTGTTTTCCGTATTGGCAAGAAGGATCCATCCATCATCTAAATGAGACTCCTGTCAATCTTGGCTTGAACTGAACGGTTGCCCAGATGCCTTTGCAGCTAAACACTGCTCACTTTGCAAGCTCGGTTTTTCCCCTTTTTAATTTCCACATTATTACAGGGCTATAAATCAGACACCACTGCCAACAATGTTAATTGGTTAGCTGTTGTGCTTGAAATTATGTATTTGCTAGAACAATATGCCACAATGATGGGGTGAAATATCGTAATGGTGCCCCTGTTTCCAAGGAATCCACATCCAGCCAATTTTTTTTAATGAATAAAATGTGAGGCTTGCAGGTCTCCCAGAACTGAACCTTATCAGCTCACAACTCATGTTTCTGATGAGGTTGGATTGGCAGACAGCTTGAATTGAGAGTGGATCTACGCCCCCCCAGGTCCTTCCAGCATCTATTTTGTGGCTTTCTGAGACTCCCTAAAGTGGATGGACCGAACAGTCTAGCCCCATTTGTTTTGCATTTTGTCAATAGGCAAAATGAGTTATTTACAATGTGGAGTCCTTTACAGCAGAGTTCCACATCCTTTCCATTCAGGTTAGCAACCCGGAGGGTGGAAAGGGGGAAAGAGGGGATGTTTTTGTGGGAGGGGCAGGCGCTGTGCTCGAACGAATGAGGGCCTGAGGGCCTGTGATGCTCGTGTGAGTGAGACCCTGAGTGCCCGCAACACTTGCGCAAGTGGGACCGCGAGCACCCATGAACTCATATGAGTTAGGCCCTGAGTGCCTGCGATCCTTGCACGAATGAGGCCACAAGCCCCCACAATGCTCAAGTGAGTAAGACCCCAAGCACCCGCAGCACTCTCGTGAGTAGGGCTGTGCACGCAGCCCACAGGTTGGGGACCCCTGCTTTACAAAATACCAATAGAAATACCAATATTTGCAGCCCAAGCTTGAATTGAGAGATCCTTGGTGCTCTCTGAGCTTGGTGATTTTTCTTGCAGATGTTTCATTACCAAACTAGGTAACATCATCAGTGTAAGTGAGTGTGGAGTTACTGTCTGTTTATATGCCCTCATTTTCCAAAGCACCAGAAGACAAGACAAGAAACAATGGTTGGAAACTAATCAAGGAGAGAAGCAACCTGGAATTAAGGAGATTTTTTTTTTAACAGCGAGAACAATTAACCAATGGAATAGCTTGCTTGCAGAAGTTGTGGGTGCTCCATCACTGGAGGTTTTTAAGGAGAGACTGGGCAGTATAGGATCTCCTGTTTGAGCAGGAGGGTGGACTAGAAGACCTCCAAGGTCCCTTTCAACTGTATTCTGATTGATTGATCTAGTGCTATCTCAACAGTCTTAAAGAAGTATTTAGTAAATATTTTATATTCCTCATTTTTACCAGTAGAAGAGTAACAGGCAGAGAAGCATGTGTCATCAAGTCCAAGACCCTCTTAGTCCATCATTTTCTCTTTACAATTAACAATCAATGTTTCTGGGGTGCTCACAACCAGGAGACCTGAAACATCTCCATCATTTTATCTCCCCGAAAATCAAACACCATTTTGACATGTCGCCCTCAACTTAGAGTTAACTTCAAGGTCAAAAATATTTTTTCCTATGCATTTATCTAATCCTATTTTACAGTCTTCTAAATTAGGGGCTATTTGTTAACTGTTCTCCTGAGTTATTCCTGTAGTTTAACCTATAGATTTGAAAAGTGGGTGTCTCTGTGTGAATGCACAGGTCCCTGTACACAGTACAATGGGGGAGCAAATGTTAAGTAATCTGGAATTACAGGTGTAGGAGCGTATGTGCCTTGCTAAACTTAGAAGCTCTGTTGTGTGTGAATTTGCTAATTTGGTAAATCTGCACGATTGATTCAACCTGTCTTGTGTTCTATTTTCATGGGCAATGAATGCAGAACAGGCTGGCTTGTATACTTAGAAATGGGACACTTTTTTTTTTTTTTGAGTCCTCTCTTTCTGAGATTTAGATCTCCTGTAAAAACAATTGGAATGCATGGATTTTGTGCACCAAAAAAACAACTATTCTTTTAATACCAGTTCAAAAACACAGCAGCACTGGAAAAAAAATGACTTATGCCCAGAACAGAATAGAATAACAGAGTTGGAAGGGATCTTGGAGGTCATCTAGTCCAATCCTCTGCTCAGGCAGGAAACCCTATACCATTTCAGACAAATGGCTGTCCAATCCCTTCTTAAAAACTTCCAGTTCTGGAGGCAAGTTGTTCCACTGGTTAATTGTTCTCACTATCAGGAAATTCCTCCTTAGTTCTAGGTTGCTTCTCTCTTTGTTCAGTGTCCATCCATTGCTTCTTGTCCTGCCTTCAGGTGCTTTGGAGAATAGCTTGACTGCCTCTTCTTTGGGGCAACCTCTGAGATATTGGAACACTGCTATCATGTCCCCCCTCGTCCTTCTCTTCGTTAAACTAGACATACCCAATTCCAGCAATGGTTCCTTATATGCTTTAGCCTCCAGTCCCCTGATCATCTTTGTTGCTCTTCTCTGCTCTCTTTCTAGAGTCTCAACATTATTTTTTTACATCAGGATGACCAAAATTGGATCAGTATTCCAAATTTTAGCAGGGGGCAAAGTTGGTACTTACCACTGTTGCAGCATCCCATGGACATGTGATCAAAATTCAGGCATGTGGCAACCACTATGTTTTTACAACAATTGCACCATTCCATGACATGTGATTGCTAATTGCAATCATCCCCAACCAGCTTCCAACAAGCAAAGTCAATGGGGAAAATTGGATTCCCTTAATGGCCCCATGACTCAACAATTAAACAGATTTAACAATTCAGTGATTCATTTAACAACCATAGCAAAAAAAAAAAGTTGCAAAAATCAGATGCAACTCATTTGATAACCAGCTTGCTTAGCAACAGAAATTCCGGTCCCCATTTATAATCATAAGTCAAGGACTATTTCTATGTGGATATGTCCATTTTAGTTCTTCTGTTTTCCATTTTCCTCACTGCAAATGCAGTTTGATCTGTTTCTATGTCAGCATGCAAATCCCAATAAAATGTGTTCATATAAACATAAATATTGTTTCTAATATATGCATTCTTTCATACACGTCTTGCAATCTATACTTCTTCATTTTTCCCCCATAGATGAATTTTGTGCGCATTTTCTCCAGTACATAGTATCTGTTTCACTCTGCATAAATTTTAGAGGCATTAGATCTTTCACCTAGGATTTTCTAAATTCATTCTCTTTCTAGTAAAGAGAGCTGTGATTCCATTTCAGAAATGAAATTGTACTTCGAAAGCCCCACTGGATTTGCAAGCAAAGTTGAGATTGCTCAAAAAGTGTACAGGGTCAACATTCCTGCAGTAGCCAACCCACAAAGCTGAAAATGTGTTTACTATTATTGTGAAAGTATATTGATTAGTGCAAAGGAAAACAGGTTGGTATACACGGTTTTAAAACTGTTCTTCAGCTGCTGAAGCCAGGTTAATCACAGTTTCTAGCATTTTTATCCAAGTAGGCAGTTCAAAAATTACTCATGTATCTCTGTTTCTTTTCTGGGCGTAAACTGAGTTAACCTATATTTTTGATTCATATTTTTTTTTGTCTAGTGCAACCCCTGAATTCCAACAGAATAACAGAACAGCCATCTATTCAAGCTTTTAGATGCATTCAGTAGATTTTTTTAGGAAAATAAATACCATTGCAGCATTAATTTCTACCAGTTGTGTACTTATGTTGTTGTATTTGCATAGAAAAGGTCCACTGGTTAATTGTTCTCACTGTCAGGAAGTTTCTCCTTAATTCTAGGTTGCTTCTCTCCTTGATTAGTTTCCATCCGTTGCTTGTTGTTCTGCCTTCTGGTGCTTTGGAGAACAGCTTGACCCCCTCTTCTTTGTGGTATTCCCCCCCAAATATTGGAAGACTGCTATCATGTCATCCATTGTCCTTTTTTCCCATTAGACTAGACATACCCAATTACTGCAACCACTCTTCATATATTTTACTATTCTTCATATGTTTTACTATTTTTGCAATTTGATTGCCATTCATTCAATTTTAAATAAATAAAAGAATCTCAGTAGAATGGTTTTGCAGTATTCGTTCACTAATATATTTGAGGACATCCGTTGTTTTTGGCACCCCTTCCGTTTCCAAACAGAACTTGGCCAGCATTGTAAACAAGATACTGAACTAAAGCAGGTTTGAGTCCCCAAGATATTGCTGAAAATACAAACCTCTGCAGCCAGATTCAACATTCCCAGTAGAGGAGGATACTGGCATATGTAGTTTAACAGCATGCAGAGGACAGACAGCAAATTCCCCTTGAGCCAGGAGGATGTTCATTTATTGGGAAAAATAAGTCCCAAAACTTTTTGGGTGCAGTTTTATTCTGTTTCTGCAGTAATCTTTGGCTCCTAGCCATTAGTTCTCACCAGTAGTGACAATACCTATTTATTTAACATGGAGGAGAACACCTTGAGACTTTGAATCTGTTAAGCCGTAGTGTTCTTTTGTCATGCTACAGCTACCTGTGCTGGATATTTTGTGACCCAGTTGGAATCACTTAGGGCTAAAATTGTCATAATCCTCTCAAGCAAGACTAGCCATTGGGTGAATTCTTCCTGGCAGGTTTATCTAGCCAAGGTGGAATCAGGCGAAGGAAGAGGAAAGCGGTAACATGACAGCTGTTTCAACAACTTAGAAAAAGTAAGACACAGAGACTGATGGCTAGCTTAACGGAAAGAGAATGTACTTGTAGATGACAGTGCTTATTTTTGCCCCCCCCCTCCCAAAAAAGGATTAAAAAACACTTCAGAATGTCTTTGCAGGAAGGAGGAGAAACTAAAGAATCTGATATTTCCTTGAAGTTTGAGACTCTAAAATTTGAAGCTAACTTCATGCAAATAAACAGTAGTCCAAGATCAACGTATGGATTTGGGCACTAAACGCACAGACAAAACAAATCTCTAAAGATCAGGACTTTGAGCAGGCTTGGATGTTACAAGGGAATCGTGATTTTAAGCCTTTGAGGACTTTAGGAACTACAAGGGCATCCACAGTGGAACATAGTCACTGAGATATTAAATCTTCCGTGTAAAGAGCACACTCAAAGTATAAATCTAGAGTATTCAGTTGTTGAACTTCACAGTGCTTGTTTGGCAACAAAGCTGCATTTCGTTTATCCATCGAATTCTCTTCAATGGACAGAGCTACAGTGCTCAGCAGACTAAGATAGCAGTTCCAAACCAATCTTACTCTCTTATGGAAAGTGCAACATGGGTTGATGTAGGCAAGTAGTACATTTAATATATAGTTTATATCTAATTTGGAGCTAACTTCATGCAAATAAACAGTACTCCAAGATCAACATATGGATTTGNGTTCACTAATATATTTGAGGACATCCGTTGTTTTTGGCACCCCTTCCGTTTCCAAACAGAACTTGGCCAGCATTGTAAACAAGATACTGAACTAAAGCAGGTTTGAGTCCCCAAGATATTGCTGAAAATACAAACCTCTGCAGCCAGATTCAACATTCCCAGTAGAGGAGGATACTGGCATATGTAGTTTAACAGCATGTAGAGGACAGACAGCAAATTCCCCTTGAGCCAGGAGGATGTTCATTTATTGGGAAAAATAAGTCCCAAAACTTTTTGGGTGCAGTTTTATTCTGTTTCTGCAGTAATCTTTGGCTCCTAGCCATTAGTTCTCACCAGTAGTGACAATACCTATTTATTTAACATGGAGGAGAACATCTTGAGACTTTGAATCTGTTAAGCCGTAGTGTTCTTTTGTCATGCTACAGCTACCTGTGCTGGATATTTTGTGACCCAGTTGGAATCACTTAGGGCTAAAATTGTCATAATCCTCTCAAGCAAGACTAGCCATTGGGTGAATTCTTCCTGGCAGGTTTATCTAGCCAAGGTGGAATCAGGCAAAGGAAGAGGAAAGTGGTGACATGACAGCTGTTTCAACAACTTAGAAAAAGTAAGACACAGAGACTGATGGCTAGCTTAACGGAAAGAGAATGTACTTGTAGACGACAGTGCTTATTTTTGCCCCCCCCCCAAAAAAAAACCCACTTCAGAATGTCTTTGCAGAAAGGAGGAAAAACTAAAGAATCTGATATTTCCTTGAAGTTTGAGACTCTAAAATTTGAAGCTAACTTCATGCAAATAAACAGTAGTCCAAGATCAACGTATGGATTTAGGCACTAAACGCACACAGACAAAACAAATCTCTAAAGATCAGGACTTTGAGCAGGCTTGGATGTTACAAGGGAATCGTGATTTTAAGCCTTTGAGGACTTTAGGAACTACAAGGGCATCCACAGTGGAACATAGTCACTGAGATATTAAATCTTCCATGTAAAGAGCAGACGCAAAGTATAAATCTAGAGTATTCAGTTGTTGAACTTCACAGTGCTTGCTTGGCAACAAAGCTGCATTTTGTTCATCCATCGAATTCTCTTCAATGGACAGAGCTACAGTGCTCAGCAGACTAAGATAGCAGTTCCAAACCAAGCTTACTCTCTTATGAAAAGTGCAACATGGGTTGATGTAAGCAGGTAGTGCATTTAATATATAGTTTATATCTAATTTGGAGCTAACTTCATGCAAATAAACAGTACTCCAAGATCAACATATGGATTTGGGCACTAAACGCACAAAAAAAAATTCTCTAAAGATCAGGACTTTGAGCTGGTTTGGATGTTACAAGGAGATCGTGATTTTAAGCCTTTGAGCTACACTGGCTTGGAATTAAAAGTATTGCATACTTAGCTACTGATTTTAAGCCTTTGAGAACAGGACTTTAGGAACTGCAAGGGCACCCATGGTGGAACATCGTCACCGAGATACTAAATCTTCTGTATAAAGAGCCCACGCAAAGTATAAATCTAGACTATTCAGTTGTTGAACTTCACAGTGCTTGTTTGGCAACAAAGCTGCATTTCGTTCATCCATCAAATTCTCTTCAATGGACAGAGCTACAGTGCTCAGCAGACTAAGATAGCAGTTCCAAACCAATCTTACTCTCTTATGGAAAGTGCAACATGGGTTGATGTAGGCAAGTAGTACATTTAATATATAGTTTATATCTAATTTGGAGCTAACTTCATGCAAATAAACAGTACTCCAAGATCAACATATGGATTTGGGCACTAAACGCACAAAAAAAATTCTCTAAAGATTAGGACTTTGAGGTGGTTTGGATGTTACAAGGAGATCGTGATTTTAAGCCTTTGAGCTACACTGGCTTGGAATTAAAAGTATTGCATACTTAGCTACTGATTTTAAGCCTTTGAGAACAGGACTTTAGGAACTGCAAGGGCACCCATGGTGGAACATCGTCACCGAGATACTAAATCTTCTGTATAAAGAGCCCACACAAAGTATAAATCTAGAGTATTCAATTGTTGAACTTCACAGTGCTTGTTTGGCAACAAAGCTGCATTTCGTTCATCCATCGAATTCTCTTCAATGGACAGAGCTACAGTGCTCAGCAGACTAAGATAGCAGTTCCAAACCAAGCTTACTCTCTTATGGAAAGTGCAACATGGGTTGATGTAGGCAGGTAGTGCATTTAATATATAGTTTATATCTAATTTGGAGCTAACTTCATGCAAATAAACACTAGTCCAAGATCAACTTATAGATTTGGGCACTAAATGCACAAATATATATATATCTAAAGATCAGGACTTTGAGAAGGCTTGGATGTTACATGGGAAACATATGCAGCAGTTGTTTTCCCAGAGTATCATCCAGAGATGTGACAGTTCAGATCCTGTACTTGCAATCCAATGGTCTTCCATTGGTGGTTCAGATCCTGTACTTGCAATCCAATGGTCTTCCATTGGTGGTTTAGATCCTGTATTTGCAATCCAATGGTCTTCCATTTGTGGTTCAGATCCTGTACTTGCCATCCAATCCGCATCTTCCATTTGTGTTCCATTACTTTGCTGCTGCTATGTTTTCACTTTCCATTTCTCCATATTATTGTTGTAATTCACCAAGAGTAGCCCCATGGCGAGATAGGCAATGAATAAAATTCAACAAATAAATTACAGATAAATAATAAATTTGCTCTTTTGGGCAAAGCAACACCCAGGGCAAACATCACAAAAACGTTGCGGTCCTGCAAAAGAGGCTTAAACATCTGGCGTGAGATTGATCTTTTCTTTATACGTTGTCTTAGAAGGCAAGCCAGAATGAAATGTGTTTCTTTCAATCTTAGTGTGATAGGCAAAGCCATATCTTAGTTTTTGACTTGTCAGATGTGTAATCAAGCTACTAAAGTGTTGTTCAGCAAGTTGTAATTAAAAGAAGCTACAGGTTTATGTGATGTGTGAATGCAATCTCTAGGCCCAATGTACTGAAACTGCATTCACCAGCAAAGTTAAGCTGTGAGTAAAATAAGAGGAGGAAGGTGCACTGGCTATGGTCACTGCCTTGAGCTATTTATAAAAATAATAAAGTTGAGGTGCAAATGAATGAATGAATGAATGAATTGGTTTTTGTGCTTTTTTTTTTGTAAACCACCCAAAACTGCTGGAAGATGGGCAGCCTATAAAAATGACCTAATAACAACAACCACAGCAATAATAATTATTCCTATTTGTGTGGGTGTTTGGTATATTGTATTACTCAAGCCCACCCGATTTGGTTAGTTCAAGTTCCTATGCATTGCGTGATCCCTCCAGACTGGGTTAATAATAATAATAATAATAATAATAATAATAATAATAATAATAATAATAATAATAATAATAATAATAATAATAATAATAATAATAATAATAATAATAATAATAATAATAAAGTTGGAAGGGACCTTGGAGGTCATCTAGTCCAACCCCCTGCTCAGGCAGGAAACCCTATACCATTTCAGAGAAATGGCTGTCCAGACTCTTCTTAAAAACTTCCAGTGTTGGAGCATTCACAGCTTCTGGAGGCAGGTTGTTCCCCTGGTTAATTGTTCTAACTGTCAGGAAGTTTCTCCTTAGTTCTAGGTTGCTTCTCTCTTTGGTTAGTTTCCATCCTTTGCTTCTTGTCCTGCCTTCAGGGGCTAACAAGCAGATTATGCAGCAATAAATGTTGTTTTCATGGTAATGGGATAATAGCCATTGATGTGCAAGCCAAACGGGGTGTGTTTATTGTTTTCTATTGTCTGATTGTTGGAATGGCGAAGCGTCAAATTGGATGATACAACGGACGATGTTAGTTTTAAAGCCTTCCTGGCGGATTTTCGGAGGCTTTGAAATTTCTCTTTACTTAACATTAATCTCTTTAAGCACCCACTGGTTGCATTAAAACCAAACCTGAGTCTGTTTTTGACAAGGTCTCAAGTCACTTGGGCTTTTGTTTCAAATTTAGCTAGTTTATTAGTTCTATTGATGGGGGGTTTTTTTCACGTTCAGTTTCCACTGAGAAGTAACAGCTACAGTAGTGGCCAAAATTGTGGAAACCTTTTGGGAAAAGTGTATTTTTGAGGTTGGATAGCTAATAACACCACTTTTTTTTGGGGGGGAGGGTAGTACCATAAAATTATATATCAATGGAAAGATAATTTAATCAAGAATGTAATGCAGTATAGTTTGTTCAATTATCTGTACTGTATTCTATGAAAAGTGATAGCCAAATAACCAGAAAAAGGAAGCACCACTTGCTTAGTGAACAAGGCTACAGTTATAAAGAAATTAGAAAAAAAATGGCTGGAAACCTAACCAAAGGTGGCATTTCTACTGTACACTTTTTCCAAAGGGTTTCCTCAATTCTGGCCATTACTCTAAGTAAAAACAGACAGCTCTCTCTCTGTGTGTGTGCATGCAGCTGAAGAAAAATATGGAATCAAATAATTCCCCTCAACCTGAATATTTAGTGTTCACACATATATTTTTAATGATCACTTGGACCATTTGCAAAGTTTGACTATGTAGCTTGAGAGTTCTTCTTTCAACCACTTCAGCAAAGAATCTGTTTTAAATCTCTTAAGCTGAGTATAGCATGGATTTCTAACATGCCCCTTCTGCATTCATTACACATTTCAACATGTAGGTACAAATACTGTTTGGCAAAACCTCTTTTTCCAAACACAGATGCTCATTTGTTGCTAAGAATAGATATTTTTTGAGGAGGGGGAGGGAGTTAATTCTTCTCTTAAAGGATGAGATAAAAAGAGACAATCTGTATTCCCCCTCCATAATTTTATCATTAGCTCTGACAGTAATAAAAACTGTGTTTCTCTCCTGCTTGGATATTAATTAAGAAGTGAAAAGTGGAAGCCACAGTATGGAGTCCTTGGTGTTCTCTGAGCTTGGTTATTCCCTTGCAGACATTTCTTTAACCGACTAGGTAACAGCATCAGTGCTAGTGAAGTTTGTTCCCCTGTTTATATACAGTAGCTATCCTATATATAGTTAACATTGGAAGGGCAAACTACTGTATATAAACAGGAAATAAGCCCCACTCACACTGATGATGTTCCCTAGTTGGGTAATGAGATGATATAGGTTCTCCTGCTTGAGCAGGGGGCTGGACTAGAAGGTCTCCAAGGTCCCTTCCAGTTCTATTCTATTCGAAGGTTTTCCTAAGGCAGATTCCCTAAAGTGGCATGATTAGTTCTCAGAAGGGTACAGAATATCTCGCGTTAATCTTCCTTAAAACCCCTGCACAGCTTGATCTAACAAACTGGAACATAATAAAAACTTTGGCTCTTTACTAACAATCCCAAATTTGTCAATGTTTCACCAAGGGACCCTTTTCTTTCATGGATTTTAATTGTCCAGGAAAATACAGCGTGGTGCCCTGATTGCACAATACAATTAATATGATTTCACCCTATACATCAGTCTAAATAAAACGTGGGTTTCGGATAAGCTCTTAATTATATTGTTGTTAATTCGGCGCGCGTGCTTTATGGCTTTTAAACATCTTTTCAAACGACAGTATTAAAGCTTTCGAGCTTGACAATTGCTCAGCTTAAACAAAGTCAGAAAGTTTTGGGCTTAGGCATCTTCAGAAACTGCACAACGGAAGTTGGCTGCTTCTCAGTGGTGTGTAAAAGACCACTGAATTAATTTTGAATTAATTCCCCCTCGCAGTCATTCCTCCCAAAGGAAAAAAATGTACAGGGCCACCTTTTGTGACAATTTACGTACAAGCTACACTGGCTTGAATTAAAAGCATCGCATACTTTGCTACTGATTTTAAGCCTTTGAGAACAGGACTTTTGGAACCACAAGGGCACCCACAGTGGAACGTAGTCCCCGAGATATTAAATCTTCTGTATAAAGAAGTATAAAGTATAAATCTAGAGTATTCAGTTGTTGAACTTCACAGTGTTTGTTTGGCAACAAAGCTGCATTTCTTTCACCCATCGAATTTTCTCTTCAATGGACAGAGCTACAGTGCTCAGCAGACTAAGATAGCAGTTTCAAACCAATCTTACTCTCTTATGGAAAGTGCAACATGGGTAGTGCATTTAATATATAGTTCGGATCTATTATTTACTACTACACACTCCTCTTCTTGTAACATTGATCCAGAAGAACTGGAAAGATCCAGCCTAGAACTAAGGAGTTATTTCAGTAATTTCCACTACCACGTGATAAATACCTGGATGGTAAATGGATGGAAACTAATCAAGGGGAGAAGCAACCTAGAAATAAGGAGAAATTTCTTGACAGTGAGAACAATTTATCAGTGGAACATCTTGGCTTCAGAAGTTGTGGGTGTTCCATCACTGGAGGTTTTTAAGAAGAGATTGGACAACCATTTGTCTGAAATGGTACAGGGTCTCTATACCATTTCAGACAATTGGTTGCCCAGTCTCTTCTTAAAACTTCCAATGTTGGAGCATTCACAACTTCTGGAGGCAGGTTGTTCCACTGGTTAATTGTTCTAGCAGTCAGGAAATTTCTCTTTAGTTCTAGGTTGCTTCTCTCTTTTGTTAATTTCCATCCGTTGTTTCTTGTCCTGCCTTCAGGTGCTTTGGAGAATAGCTTGACTCCCTCTTCTTTGGGGCAGCCCCTGAGATATTGGAACACTGCTATCATGTCACCCCTAGCTCCTTGAGCTCGGTTCTTTTCTTGCAGACGTTTCATTACTCAAACTAGGTGCATAGTTAGGATCATAAAATGTCTGCAAGAAAACAACCAAGCTCAGAGAGCTCCCCAAGGACCCCTCATTTCAACCCTAAGCTACAAATATTCTCCCTTATTGGCTATCAGTTCTGGATAGTTCTGCAAATGTCCAATTGACCATTAGATGGAAGTAAAACTTTTTGTGGAACTGGAATTTGCAGAACTTTCTGTAGCTGAAGTTTTCCAGGATTCCTGGATTCATTCAGCGCATTTGGAGTCTATCTGGTTAAGAAGAATTGTGGATTTTGCATGCACGGGGAGATGACCAGCTCAAATAAAACAGACTGTTTTCACATGCATTTAATTTCCGTTTTTATATAGTTTTTTCCACAAAGCAATTTGTAGTTGGCTATGAACATACTGAGCTGTATTTTGCGTTTGGGCTAACAATGCGATAATAAACTTGTTGAAATAAGTAGGGCAAGGCAGACATAATTAAGTAATTTGTGTTCTATTATGTTAACACACACACATATACAGAGAGAAACACACGCACACACTTGAACAAGCTGTATTTTTAAAACCAGTTTCTGATATTTTACTAACGTCGTCCCTTCTCTTCCCTGCCTCCTTTGTTTCCATGCTTCCCTTGCTACAGCTCACCATTTAGGAATTGAATTCATGGGTAAGTTTCTCGTTTTCCTTTTATATTTTGTATATCGGATTTGTTTGTCGCACTGAGCAAACCATTTTCCCTGGGGGAGCTCAAATAGTCCAGGGAGGGGGGAGGAGATGTATGGCAATCTTCCCTAATTGTGCTGCTGGAACAATGGCTGTGCAATAAATAGGATGCCTTAAGTGAAAATGACCGACCCCAATCCACACAGCTTTGTTGTCAGCTGGTCACCAGATTGTGTTTCTCAATCCTTTAACTACAAACATACATGGGCTGTAATTTTGAAGATTGTTTATGTTTTATTTCATTGTCTTTTTTTTT
>NW_015390225.1:33651-35628 GCF_001527695.2 Protobothrops mucrosquamatus
GCGCAGGGCTGGGCTGGGCTGGGCTGGGCTGGGCTGGGCTGGGCTGAGCTGAGCTGAGCTGAGCTGAGCTGAGCTGAGCTGAGCTGAGCTGAGCTGAGTTGAGTTGAGTTGAGTTGAGTTGAGTTGGGTTGGATTGGATTGGATTGGATTGGATTGAATTGGACTGGTTTGAGGGACATATTTTAGACAGGTTTTCTGTTGAATGGCCAGATTTCCATTTTCTTTATTCATCTTGTAATTTTTATTTTACTTATTTTGTAAACTTCCCAGGTTGTTTTGGAGTTGCGTGGCTCTATAAATGAATGAATGAATGAATGAATGAATGAATGAATGAATGAATGAATGAATGAATGAATGAATGTCACCTCCATAGTTCTTGGCAAAGGTGGTTTAAAAAGAATGTGGAGAACTCAAAAAGTTACATACCAGAAAGAAACATCAACTTGGCAACTAAGTCCTCCAGAGGTTTAGTTTGTTTTTTTAAAAATTCCAGCAGGGCTTGATGGTCAGAGAATATAGGGCTTCCTTTTGTCATTGATTCAGCCATTAAAAAAAAATCCAGAAGCAAAAGTTGGAAAACAGTTGAACAAAAGTCTTCTTCTTTTTTCAAGAGAAGTCAAAGGATGCATCCCAGAAATATGATTTCTCTTAGATGAAAGTTGTTCTTCAAAGTCGCTAGTATCTTCACCATCTGCAGTGCACACAGATGGTGTTGTAGGCACAAGCTGCTAGTGGTAGTAGTGAGGAACAGACACCTAGACTGCTAATGTTATTTGTAGGACTAGTTTGTTACCAGTAACACCCAGAAGAATGCTTTGTTCTTGCATTCTACAGAAAAAAAAAAATTCCCACTGAAACTTTGGAAACAAATATGCTAAGGCAAGCAACACATTAGCGAGTGATTCACTTTGAAAGTGATTCATTCAAATCACTCTATCAAAACCAGGTCTGCAAATAATAGACAGATTTCATATTGCATCCATTTTGGGTCATCTAAAAAAAAGATATTGAAACTCTAGAAAGAGTGCAGAGAACAGGAACAAAGATGATTAGGGAGCTGGAGGCTAAATCATATGATGAACGGTTGCTGGAATTGAGTATGTCTTGTTTAATGAAGAGAAGGGTGAGGGGTGATATGATAGCAGTGTTCCAATATCTCAGGGGTTGCCACAAAGAAGCAGGAGTCAAGCTACTCTCCAAACTCCCTGCATCAAGATAAGAAGCAATGGATGGAAACTAATCAAGGAGAGAAGCAACCTAGAACTAACCCAAATGTGTTTTTTTTATGAGGCAATTGGACTTTTTTTGCTTTTTCTTTGAAGACATTTCACTTCTCACCCAAGAAGCTTCTTCAGCTCTGAGTAGATGGTGGGGAATGGAAGGATTTATACTCCTTGCAGACAGCTGGTCATTTGTAGGCCACTCTTTCAAATATAGCAAAGTCCACATTTTGTACAGAAAGGACTGCTGGTTTTAAAGAGGGGTCAAAGAACAGAGGGAGAGGGATACGACATCATCTATCTGCAGTCTATAAAAACAGTCCTTTAAACAGTTCCAAGAAGGCTCCACACACATTCGCACCACTCAGGTGACCCTGATGACACAGATAAACCTCCAAGTGGCCTCAATGTCACTCTAAAAGAATGCAAATGACCAGCTGTCTGCAAGGAATAAAAATCCTTCCATTCCCCACCATCCAGTCAGAGCTGAAGAACCTTCTTGGATGAGAAGTGAAGTGCCTTCAAAGAAAAACAAGAAAGTCCAGTTCCTCATGAAAAAAGCACCTTTGGGACAACCATGACCTGGATGACTGAGAATCTCCATAGACATAAACCTAGAACTACTACTACTACTACTACTTCTTCTTCTTCTTCTTCTTCTTCTTCTTCTTCTTCTTCTTCTTCTTCTTCTTCTTCTTCTTCTTCTTCTTCTTCTTCTTCTTCTTCTTCTTCTTCTTCTTCTTCTTCTTCTTCTTCT
>NW_015390225.1:41237-43536 GCF_001527695.2 Protobothrops mucrosquamatus
CATCCAGCCACCTCCTTCTCTGTCGTCCCCTTCTTCTCTTGCCCTCCATCTTTCCCAGCATCAGGCTCTTCTCCAGTGAGTCCTTCCTTCTCATTAGGTGGCCAAAGTACTTGAGTTTCAACTTCAGGATCTGGCCTTCTAAAGAGCAGTCGGGGTTGATCTCCTCTAGGACTGACCGGTTGGATCGCCTTGCAGTCCAAGGGACTCACAGGAGTCTTCTCCAGCACCATAGTTCAAAGGCCTCCATTCTTTGGCGCTCAGCCTTTCTTATGGTCCAACTTTCACAGCCATACATTGCCACTGGGAAAACCATGGCCTTGACCATACATACTTTTGTTGGCAGGGTGATGTCTCTGTTTTTTAGTATGCTGTCTACATTTGCCATAGCTTTCCTCCCCAGGAAGGTATACAGGTCCTCAATGGAAGGCAGGCTGGTTGCAATTATTTTATCTGCAGTAACATCTCAATACTACTGCTTAACCATACATGATTTTCAAATCTTGCTAATTTGTTAATTCTTTGGCTCTAGACATGGATACTTTCAAAGGAAAATCATAGTTTACATCTTGAAAAAAACCACAAACCATTGGAAGATGTCTAGAAATAATTAAATTTACCCACAGCAATTTAACATAGGTAGTTTTCAGAGTGTTTGTTTGCATTGGACAATTAGAAAGAATTTTGTTTGCACAAGCATTTTCTGCTAATTTACCTAATTTCATTTTTTGCTACCCAGTCCGTTAGCCATATGTTAATGATCCTTTGATTTCTCTTTTTCTGAATTTTGCCATTCAGTTCTATAAAGCAAAATGTCTATCCAAATGCTTATTGAGGGGGAAATTGTATATAATATACAGATATGATTATATCTGGGAAAAACGGACAAGAAAATGCATGTCTATTCTTAGATGAAAAATAGAATGAAATTTACAGGACTGGACCAATGAGAAAATTGTGTTGATCCTTAGTTAGAACATAGAACGATATGTTTAGAAGGGACTTTGGAGGTCTTCTAGTCCAACCCTCAAGAGTCAAGTTTAATGTCTAGTTTAATGAAAAGGAGGACTTGGGATGATATGATAGCAGTCTTCCAATATCTGAGGGGCTACCACAATGAAGAGGGGGTCAACCTATTTTCCAAAGCACCAGAAGATAGGACAAGAAACAATGGATGGAAACTAATCAAGGAGAGAAGCAACCTAGAACTAAGGAGAAATTTCCAGACAGGGAGAACAATAAATCAGTGGTACAACTTGTCTCCAGAAGTTGTGGGTGCTCCATCATTGGAAGCTTTTAAGAAGATATTAACACTATTTGTCTGGAATGGTATAGGATCTCATGCTTGAGCAGAGGGTTGGATTAGAAGACCTCCATTATCTCTTCCAACTCTGTTATTCCCAGAATTCCCCAGTCTATGTACAAATCTGGGAATTCCAGGAATTGAACTCCACTCATCTTAAAGTTGCTGAGGTTGAGAAACACTGATCTAAAGTTAGAGCACCCATTTATTCTTGTCTGTTGAGAAAAGGTGAGCTATAAATTTGAATGCATACGCAACGTGCAACAGTTAGCTGCTTGCCTTCTATCTGCTTCCTTTAACTGGCACGTCCATAAAATGTATGCATGTTGTTTCTGATATAATTCATCAAGTGAAAGAACCAGGAGTTGTAGCTGAAGAACAAATTAGCGGAAATGTATTGCAACAGACACGGGTGGATTTTGAAGTGTTGCTCCTTTGCAACCGGAATGGAGTGATTGTTGTTGTTGCCACTGCTGATGATATAATCCTTGAAAAAGTGGGGCTGAAATACCACTTAAAATGCCTAGTTCATGAAATATGAATGCCCAAGTAAATGAATAAGCAAATGTTAAGCTAGTTAATTAGCTTCAGAGAAACCAAAGAACATTTTAGCTATGATAGGATGTGGCTCTTTGGGATATTAATGAAGTCATAACAAAGGCACCATTGCCGGTGTATCGTGCGTTTATTTATCCATTACTTTTGTTCAGCCGAGACAGAATGAAAGGCACGTGGCCTGACTTAGGCAATCCAGATTTAAGTATACTCTTAGCTCAATTTCCATTATTTATTGAATTTGCATCTTACCTTTTTGCTGAGTAGTATATCAAGGCTGCACAATAGCTCCACCAGAAACATTGAAAAGAGGCAGAGCAAAGATTTTTTGAACCCCATTTGCATCTATCTATCTATCTATCTATCTATCTATCTATCTATCTATCTATCTATCTATCTATCTATCTATCTATCTATCTATCTATCTATCTATCTATCTATCTA
>NW_015390225.1:45128-49501 GCF_001527695.2 Protobothrops mucrosquamatus
AAGGAAGGAAGGAAGGAAGGAAGAAGGGAGGAAAGGAAGAAAGGAAGGAGGGAGGGAGGGAGGGAAGGAAGGAAGGAAGGAAGAAGGGAGGAAAGGAAGAAAGGAAGGAGGGAGGGAGGGAAGGAAGGAAGGGTTTTATATGCTCATTATATCTGTCAGACAATGAAAAGGAGCAGTAACACAACAGTTTAAATGCTGCTACAATGGAATGGAATCATAAAGTCAAGATAAGAACTTAAGATTGTGTGAAGGAAAAAATTAGCGAGCAGACAGGAGCAGGAAAGAACAGGACCCAGACAGGTGTCAAAACACAAATGAGACCTGAGGAATGGATCTGAATTCAAAAGCATTCTCAAACACAGGCACCAATAAAAAATGCTTCCCAGGATTATGCTTAGGTTGCCTCTTCCTCCTAGCATCTAACCATCGCTTTCCTCAATTCCCCAGACAAAAATAATCCCTAATATCATCCGGAGTGGTACATTTCAGCGGGAACGAGGGCCCCACAATCTGCCTTGATACAGAGAAGAGATGAGGATTTCTATGCGATAACCAAAGCTGCTCTGTTGCATGGATGCTTATTTTGCAACATGTGGGAACACAGAGCTAAGCGGTTAACAGCATGTCCTACATTTCACAATCCTGGCACAACGATTGTAGGTTATTGTTGGCATTCCTTTTGAGAAGGTGGTTACTGCTTTCGATAATTTCTTTGCGGTAATGTCGTATTCAGTGTTGAGGCTTGCCAATGTTGATTGATACAGGAAGCTCAATTTCACAAAACATGCTGGGAAGCTTACAGGATTACAACTTTAGTCTGGCAAGATTCTGGCCATTGGGTATAAGCAATGAAAGGTTTGAACTTGATCGGGTCTCAATGTCTTATCTTTGGGCTTAGCTTAACAATTATTTTCAATAGGACTTATATACTAGGCTCTCTTTTATTGAAATTAAGTGTTTATTAGTGGTACCTTTGGGACATAGCTTGAAGTGCAGCCCTTGAAATCTTCAGAAAATTTAAAAAAAAAGCTTTGTAAGCTGAAGGTCTATAGTGAAGCAATGATACAATAAATAAAAATGTAAATGTTTGTTTGTTCAAAATCTTAAATCTCTGAAAGTTCATCACTGATTGCTTTGAAATTTTGACACAATGTTGCATTTGAATACACATGTGTTTTTATATACTCATATTATATAGATGTCACACCTGTGACAGGTAAAAACATGCCTTTTTTGAAAAACAGCGCCATCTGTTGGACATAAAAGCAACACACGCTTTTACCAGACTGAGCCACAGCAACGCATGGCCGGATACAGCTAGTGATACAATAAATAATTTTGATTCCTACAGGCTAAAGCAGTGTTTCTCAACCTTGACAACTGTAAGTTGTGTGGACTTCAACTCCCAGAATTCCCCAGCCAACATGATTAAGAGACTGCACAGTCCTGAGCTGGATGGAAAAGTGGGAAGAGATTCAGGGGAGCCACACCCTAAAATCTTTCAGGATATATCTAGTAGGTTAGAAAGTTATAGCTTTAGCCTAGGAAGATTCTGTCCATTAGGTTCAAAGGATTGAATTCAATTGGGTCTCGTCTCTGGGCTTGGACTTGATAATAGAGTGCCAAACTGTCAGGAATCTGTGCAAAACACCCTTGCCCTATGCTGCCATTCCAGGTCAGCCTCTGACAAGTTCATGGATTAAAGAAAAACACAGGAGACTAACCAGGTATTCAAACTGCATATTATATCACAAATGAGATGGATATAAGCCAGTATTTTTCAACCTTGAAGATGTCTGGCTGGGGAATTCTGGGTGCTGGTCCAGATGTCTTCTAGTGGCCAAGGTTGAGAAAAATTGGAATAATAATAATAATAATAATAATAGGAGGAGGAGGAGGAGGAGGAGGAGGAGGAGGAGGAGGAGGAGGAGGAGGAGGAGAAGGAACTTGGAGGTCATCGAGTCCAACCCCCTGCTCAGGCAGGAAACCCTACACCATTTCGGACAAATGGCTGTCCAGTCTCTTCTTAAAAACTTCCAGTGTTGGAGCATTCACTGCTTCTGGAGGCAGGTTGTTCCACCGGTTAATTGTTCTAACTGTCAGGAAATTTCTCCTTAGTTCTAGGTTGCTTCCCTCTTTGATTAGTTTCCATCCGTTGCTTCTTGTCCTGCCTTCAGGCACTTTGGAGAATAGCTTGACTCCCTCTTCTTTGGGGCAGCCCCTGAGATATTGGAACACTGCTATCATGTCCCTCCTCGTCCTTCTCTTCATTAAACTAGACATACCCAATTCCATCAACCTTTCCTCATATGCTTTAGCCTCCAGTCCCCTAATCATCTTTGTTGCTCTTCTCTGTACTCATTCTAGAGTCTCAACATCTTTTTTACATCGTGGTGACCAAAACTGGATGCCGTATTCCAAGTGTGGCCTTACCAAGGCTTTGTAAAGTGGTATTAATACTTCATGTGATCTTGATTCTATCCCTCTGTCAATGCAGCCCAGCACTGTGTTGGCTTTTTTGGCAGCTGCAGCACACAGCTGGCTCATATTTAATAATTTATTTTTAATATTTCATTTAATATTTAATAATTTAATAAGCTATTGTTAGGACTGAATATACTTTGCCTTCCTTGCTGCCATTTCCATCATTTCCCCCTGAGCTGAACTGGACTATTATTAACCCAACAATTATGTTAAAAATAGTCATTTCAGATACAGAAATGGGTCAAGATTTCAATGCTGTGCTTTTAGCCATTCGTTTTGCGTAGACAGTTGTTAAACTTTGATCAATCTCTGCCTTCTGATCTGTGTGCAATGTTCCTTGTAGAATCTCTGGGAACCATTTTATAATTGGTAATGTGAACCGTACATTGAAGGCAACGCTGACACTTTGCACAACACTACATCTTTAACCCGCTGCAGACAGTTTTGATTTTCTTTTGGGGGGATTTTACTTGTGAACGTTGCTGCATTTTGCTGCAAGCAATATGGTATTTTCATCATAAGGAATTTCATTTTCTTCTCTGCAGGTGAAACCCAGATCTATTAAAACAATGAGAGTGTTCCCGTGTTAGTGTTACTCTAGCAGAATGTAGATTGAACTCTGAAACCTGCTGTTGTGAAGTTCAGGATATGTAACTCCAAAAAGGGTTCCCAGAAAATGAATTTGCTTTGCCTCCAAAATTCTCAGCCAAAAGGACGAATGAATGAAACCTCCGTTTCCACCTCACCATCTGCCTTAAGCCACGTTCAGCTTTGTAACGTTAAGATTTGTTTCGGAAATTCAAAGGGCAGTTTTGAAACCATTCCAAAGCTTTTCTAGTCCTGTGAGGGTTTTTTTCTCTCTATTTTTTTTTTTATGTATGGCACTACAGAATCAATTAAATAATCCACTCGCCTTCTGTCCAATTTGGGATTTAGAGACAACTGTGAATGAAATGGGTGAATTGTCTGAAAAAAAGACAGGGAAGTTAATGTTGGATTTTCAGAGGTGTAATGCTTTCAATTCCCCACTTATTAACAGATAGGAGACTGGAGTATCATTTATCAGTTTTTCAGAGGCTCAGTTTCATAGGTGTGGCCGATAAGAGTCTTGCAAAGTCTCATATTTCTTCTCCATTGTGCTTTTCTTTCTGTGTCTTTCAGCTACAATTATAATATTGTACTCTTATAGTTATAATTTTGTCTCTTTTAATGTTGTAAGCTGACCAGAATCACCTTATGGTGAGATGGGCAGCAAATAAATTTAGGAAGGAAGGAAGGAAGGAAGGAAGGAAGGAAGGAAGGAAGGAGGACAGGGCTAGTGCCATTTCAATCACTGGGGGATATTGATCCATAGTTCAAATGCTACCATTGAGAAGGTCCAACAAGGTGGCATTGTTTGATAGGACCTGACACATATCTTCTCTGATAGAGCTCCCCCATCTGATTATGAACAACTGTATTCATCAAAGCCAGGAACAGACTGAATTAAGGATGAATATATATATGTATACCGTATTTATCGGCGTATAACGCGCACAGGCGTATAACACGCACCTTCATTTTAAGAGGGAAATTTCAAGGAAAAAAAAGCGCCGGCTCGAGAGCGAAAGCAAAAGGGGAGGGGGAGTGGGGCTTCGTTCACACGTGGATCCCCATGCTCGTATTTATTTACCGTATTATGCCCCGGCTGGCAGCGGCGGCAGCAGAAACAGCAGCCTCCTTCCTCGGTTAGCTCCGATTCCCTCCCCCCGTGTCGCCTCTGAGCTGCAGGACTCCGCCGCTTGCTTTATAAATCCTTGGCTGCTGCTCCATCTTTTCTTTTCCCACCAACCGCCCCCCCTCCCTCGACCCCTCCCGCTTTGCAGAAACGCCTGGATAGTGAGAAGCTG
>NW_015390225.1:50549-58663 GCF_001527695.2 Protobothrops mucrosquamatus
GGGAGAATTGAGAGAGAGAGAGACAAACACACACACACACACAAAGAGGAGAGGGGAACTGCTGGGGCCGGCCCGTATTGAAGAATATGGCCGAATTTACCCGGGCTGGCCGTATATCGGCGTATAACACGCACACATCATTTGCCCCCTATTTTCAGGGGGGAAAAGTGCGTGTTATACGCCGATAAATACGGTATATTAATTGTATTCCTATAGCTTAGTATAATCTTCCTGGATTGAAATTTGACCAGAATTAACACTTTAACATAATTAACTATATTAACACTTTAACAGAATTTGAGATGCAGAAAGTTGGTCTGGTAAGTCTTAAAAAGTTTTGAAAACAGATGTTACAGATGACTTAAACTTTACTGATGTTCATATTTTACACATTAAACTGTCAGTATTGCCAATGTCTCTCTCAAAGCTGACATTTGATATATCTCTTTTAAACAAAATGTCCCATTTTGGGGTTGATTACTATCAATAAACAGGCAAGCGGATAGATGTATCCAAGTAAAATTTAAAACATAAATTTTTGTTCTGTCTCCAAGACAACATGAACAGCAGGCAAGGAAAGATATTAATGACCCCTCTAGAGAAAGGGAAAGGTTTTCTTTTAGTCTCGTTTTACCTATTCATTACTAGCCACACTAGGAGACTGCTGTAGAATAAACATAGTTTGCAGACATCTCCTCGAGAGAGCATGCAGGTTTCAGTCCATAATCACATTTATTCTAGAGCAATCATCTTGACTACTAAGAAATTGCCCAGCATAGAGTTTGACCAAAAGAGGGGAATATCTTTACACTGAAATTATGTCAGTTACTCTCAGCCTAAATCCTACCTCAACAGAGCAGAGCAGAGCAGAGCAGAGCAGAGCAGAGCAGAGCAGAGCAGAATAGACCCAACACCCTACTCAAGGCAGAACACCTTAAACCATCCTGGTCAAATCATTGTCCCATTTGTTTTTGAAAATGTTGATGGTTGATATCACGGGGCAGGACTGAACAGGAAAATGTCAGGGCCTCACTTCTGAGGGGAGAGTATTCCCCAGGGTGGGGGCAACTGCAGAGAAGACTCTCTTCCTGGACCCCACCAATCAGCGTCCGCAAATACCTTCCCTTCCCTGATTAAGTGGGACCGCCTTTGTGGTCAGAAGCACCGAAACGCTTCAGGGTTGAAAAGATTAGCTGGTGACATCACCACTGCCTGGGGGTGCCCATTATTGGCTCTTTTCATGACCCTGGCAGGAGCTAGAGTGAAGAACGAGAGAATCAAGATCACACAAAGTATTAGTACCACTCTATAAAATACTAGTAAGGCCACACCTGGAATATTGCAGCCAATTTTGGTCACCATACTACAAAAAAAAATATGTTGAGACCTTGGAAAAAGTTCAGAGAAGAGCAACTAAGATGACCCAAGGCCTGGAGACTAAAACATACGAAGAACGGCTGTGGGGCTTGGGTTTGGCTAGTCCAAAGAAAAGAAGAAATAGGGGTGACATGATAGCAGTGTTCCAGTATCTGAGGGGCTGCCACAAAGAAGAGGGGGTCACGTTATTCTCCAAAGCACCAGAGGGCAGGACAAGAAACAAGGGTTGGAAACTGACCAAAGAGAGAAGCAACCTGGAACTAAGGAGAAACTTCCTAAGAGTGAGGATAATTAACCAGTGGAACAGCTTTGCCTTCAGAAATCATGGGTGCTCCATCACTGGAGATTTTTAAGAAGAGACTGGACAATCACCTGTCTGAGATGGTATAGGTTACGGGGACTGGACAAGATGACCTCCCAGGTCCCTTCCAGCTCTATTCTATTCAATACTCCCTATTAAACAAATCTGGTCATATTTTGTACCAACTGAAGCGTTGGGGCTTTTCAAGTGTAGCCCCATATAAGACCCTATTGCTTTGAGCAAGTGTTTGGACTAGAAGACTTTCAAAGTCCCTCCGAACTCTGTTATTCTGTTTCCATTTCTGATTTTGCTTCATCTGAACTTTGTTTGCTGCACATTTGAATCCTCTTTACAAAATCCTTCTCTTGATCTGAAATTCTAACTCAAATCACTCCCAGGAAAAAAAGCACCCCTTGTTGTTATCCCATCTTTCTGTGCTACAAAATTGTTGGAGACCGAACTCTGAGCTGCAAGCTTTTAGTGTTCTTTGAGGGGAAAAAAAGAAGAAGAAGAAGGCTTCTCATTCAGAAATGCCTTTGCCCAACTTTACCCTAACTGTTCCCTCCAGCTCTTCTATTAAAATAAAATTGTATAAATAATTAAAAGTTGAAATTGGTTTCTGTTTATTCTACTCCTTCAAAGCCGAGAGGTCCCCATGCGGTGGTGAGCTTTGTAGCTCCCGTCTTATTTCCTGTCTCTCCCCCCCCCCCCCGACAAAACGCAACCATCATTGAATGAAATGCAGCTCAAACATCCCAGGGAGAATGGAGAACGGGTGTAAATAAATAACTTGTTAGTTAAATTAGGGAAGAACAAATGAACTCGATCTGATTACCTAATCAAGGGTTGTCGTTTCCAAACAGACACTCAACTGCATTGCCAGGCAGAGACATTGGTTTAACAGACATGCCCAATGGGTTGGAGCATGTAATTAAGAGAAGGGTAGGTTTATAATCCTTCCTTATGCTCTTTTATATAAATGTTCAATCTAAAAACATGCTGGGAAGCCTGGAGAAACAGTTCCCTACAGTCAGAAAGATCCTTAGAGTGGATGGTTGGTAAAGTTTTCCAATGATGCATTCCAAATTAATGTTGGCCCAAAAGGGCTGCAATTCTTTCCCCCATATGTTCTATTTTGTTGTTCTGCCTTATTCTCAAAGAGCTGAAAGTTTAGCTTTTCTCTGCGTATTCCTTTTTTCTTTGGAACTTGCAAAATGGTCAGGGGGAGGGGAGGTATCAATATATATATATTGACCTACAATGAGCGTACAAACCCCTCAGAATCCAAATCAACCACACAGCCAACCAGAGACAGCATTGATCCTCAACCGACCCACTCAAGCTTCCCTCTACCACCCACCAGCAGCTCAGCTCCCAATGACCCTCACCTGATGTAACCTCCACAAGATCCATCACAAGACCCTCACCGATGACCCACACCTGACCCATCTGCACCTGAAGGCAGGACAAGAAGCAACAGATGGAAGGAGAAATTTCCTGACAGTTAGAACTGTGGAACAACTTGCCTCCAGAAGTTGTGAATGCCCCAACACTGGAAGTTTTTAAGAAGAGATTGTACAACCATTTGTCTGAAATGGTATAGGCTTTCCTGCCTGAGCATGGACTAGAAGACCTCCAAGGTCCCTTCCAACTCTGTTATTCTATTCTATTCTATTCTATTCTATTCTATTCTATTCTATTCTATTCTATTCTATTCTATATTCTACTCTATATTCTACTCTATTCTATTCTATTCTATATTCTATTCTATATTCTATTCTATTCTATTCTACTCTATTCTATTCTATATTCTATTCTGTTCTGTTCTATTCTATTCTATTCTATTCTATTCTATATTCTACTCTACTCTACTCTACTCTATATTCTATTCTATTCTATTCTATTCTATTCTATTCTATTCTATTCTATTCTATTCCTATTCCTATTCCTATTCCTATTCCTATTTCTATTTCTATTTTTCATTCCATTCCTTCTCTGTGAGAGTTTAATCAAACTTCTCTTCTTGGATGAAATTTTGAAAGCAAGCCCTCTTTCCCCAAACTCAGTTAAAAACAGACAGAATAAAATTCAGGAGGATTTTTTTTTCCTGCACAAGCACGCAATTGAACTGATCAAAATTCAAGCTGCCAAAAGTGTGGGTCACCATCTGTATAATCTGGCATGGAGGCTGAACATCTGTCCTTCTTCATCCCATTTAATAAGAGAAAAATGTCCTCGTGGCCAGAATGAACCTGAAATTTTAGTGCGAGTAAATTCTTCATGAGAATTTATATGCTGGTGCAGCTATATACCACCTCTGGTAGAGATCAAACTTTCAGTGAGGGAGAATAGTTTATAATCTATTTTTTTATATTTCTCTTGTCAAAAAACAAAACACAAAGGACAAAAGAAAGAAAAAATACTATGTTACTTGAGGGGTTCATCCCTCTTAAACTAATTTTCATTTACCTTCAAAATCTTTCTATTTCTTTAACCATATTCAAACAGATGTTTAATTTTTAAATATTCCCTCTGGTAAATCCCATCATCTAATTTCTTAATTCTCACTTTAGCTTTTCTTTCTTTTTTCGCCAAACATCTTTCTGATCAACATGCTTTGCTGAATCAAAGAATCTTTCCATAATCTTGAAAATGTTGTTGCATTCCTGTATTGCTCCTTTTACGTTCCAATTTGGTTTGATTATCAGAGTGAAAATCTGGCAGCTAAGTGCCTTCTGGTTTTCATCTTGTCATTAAAATAAGGGGTGGGAAAAATGAGGCTTCAAATGGGTTAGTTAGAGAAATGACACTTCTCCAGTTCCGCAGAAATTTGCTGAGAGAGAATGTCTGGAAACTTTTCAAGGACATTCTAACCAGTGTGAAGAATATAGCAGACGGTTCTCATAACAAATGTCTTGGGATTTTAGAGTTAGTTTTCCTTCACCTATACCATATCATGTATTCAATAAACCAGTAAGATTTTCCAGAAATGAAAGAAATCCTGGACTTTATTTGGATATTCCAGCTGAAGGTTGATATTGATATTTAATAACAACAACAACAACAACAACAACAACAATAATAATAATAATAATAATAATAATAATAATAATAATAATAATAATAATAGTAATGTTGGAAGGGATCTTGGAGGTCATCAAGTCCAACCCCCTGCTCAGGCAGGTAACCCTATACCAATGATGGCGAACCTTTTAGAGACCAAGTACTACTCCAAAAAAAGAAAGTGGTGTTATTAGCCATCAAACCTCAAAAATACACTTTTCCCAAAAGGTTTCCACAATTTTGGCCACTACTGTAACTAGATTAACTAATAAATATAATAAATATTAACCTGTAAATCATGATCACACTTGCCTGTATATTCCATGATTTCTCTTTATTGTACTCTTGATGAGAAGCTGAACTTGAATTAGACTTCAGTGGATTTGAGGCAATCTGCAATAATGTGATTATCTCTGTCTCTGGTTTACACCGACAATTATCCTTTCACACATGGACATTTTTATTGGAAGATTAAGTGGTATCTACCACTTATATCCTGTAAGCTCATTATCAAGGACACGTCAATTCTACTCTTTCACTTAGTACACTAAAAGTTGTGTTTATCCTTCTAACGGAAATCCCTTTATGACATGGTCAGCTGAGATGGCAACTTAAATCTATATAAATAAAAATGTAAATGTTCGTTTGTTCAAAATCTTAAATCCCCGAAAGTTCTTCACCGATTGCTTTGAAATTTTGACACAACGTTGCATTCGAATACGCGCATGTTTGTATATACCTACTATTATATAGATGTCACACCTGTGACAGGTAAAAACATGCTTTTTTTGAAAAACAGCGCCATCTGTTGGACGTAAAAGCAACACACGCTAGCATTGTGAAATTAAACCTATTAGAAACGTGCGCTTTCTCTTTTCTTTCTTTTCCATTTAACCAGACTGAGCCACAGCAACGCGTGGCCAGGTACAGCTAGTAATAAATAAGGGACGATTCTGCTCCTTCAAAAATGGTATCAGTGAATGATGGGCACATTAAGACAATTGCAGTGTAGAAATAGGAAACTGATAACAAGATTTCAATCTTTCTGACCGTGGCTATATTTTAGTACATGTTTTTCACCAAGAATATGTGTGCTAACGTCAACATCTTTTGTCCTCATTTATATAGCATTATGTTATTGTTATGCATCTCCATAATTATTCTCTGTTGGCCAGTATGTTTCATTTTGCAAAGAGAGGTTGATATGAATTTTAAGAAAAGATTGTCCAACAAGGGGAGTAGAAATAAAGGCCCAAGTATAGCAAAAATGAAAAGTGAGCATGCCAGATTTAGTTAGTTCCTCTTTTAGCTGCAAATAACTAGATTAAAATTGATTTTTTTTAAATCACTAACAGTATGTGCTAACAATAAAGTTCCATTTCCCAGAGGTTCAAATAAGTAAGAAATACTGTACATAAAGGTAGTACTATTGGTTTGTTAAATAGTTACCACCCTTCAATTAAAATTGATGTTTAAAATAGCTAAGATTTTGAAGAGAACTTGGACAATTTGAGATTTAGATGTGATGTTGGGATACCGATATCAAGGTTCATATTTATCAGGAGTCTAAAATGTAAGGTAACATGACACGTTTAGTAACTAATACAATGAATAATCCTGAACTAGATAGCCTGTATGGCTCTGCTATGAAATCATAAAAGTATCCTATAATAATAATAATAATAATAATAATAATAATAATAATAATAATAATAATAATAATAATAATAATAATAATAATAATAATAATAATAATAATAATAATAATAGAGTTGGAAGGGACCTTGGAGATCTTCTAGTCCAACCCCCTGCTAAGGCAGGAAACCCTATACCATTTCAGACAAATGGCTGTCCAGTCTCTTCTTAAAAACTTCCAGTGTTGGAGCATTCACAACTTCTAGAGGCAGATTGTTCCACTGATTAATTGTTCGAACTGTCAAGAAATTTCTCCTTAGTTCTAGGTTGCTTCTCTCTTTCATTAGTTTCCATCCATGGCTTCTTGTCCTGCCTTCAGAGGCTTTAGAGAATAGCTTGACCCCCCATCTTCTTTGTGGCAACCCCTTTATCATTAGATGATAAATGCAATCAAAGTCAAAATACTCCAAAACATATTGCAATGATTAAAATATTCAATCCATGGAAGTCCAATTGAATTCATTTGCATTACTATAGAGTAATTCTAAGCAGGTAACCAAGATTTGAGGAAATATGAAACATATTATGTGTGATTATGTTAAGGACACTTGACTTAATTTGAATAAATTCAAACCTGCATCAAATTAGTACTACTCATTCAGAACCCTTGATTGCTTGCACCGAATATTACAGCTATTACTGTCCTCGAATTTCTTTAAACAAGAGATATAAGAAAAGATATTTTGAGATAGAAAAACTAAACAATGGAGTTTGAGTTTAAATATATACTATCTTTTGTGTGTCTGTCTGTGTGTCTGTGTATGTATAGATATATACCAGCAAAGTTCAAATAGTGGAGAAGAAGCTTGTGATTTAAAATCAGTAGTTGATGTGTAACATAGTGGTGGTTAATATACTGTTAAAAAGCTGAGTCTTTGCTAAGAAATAGTTTATTAGTCTTAAGGGAGAGATTCATACGTTATCTATGATATATCCATATCTGATGGATGATGGACCAGAAGTCTCAACAACTGACTGTTTGAAAACCTGGATGATTCCAAACTACCATGAAGAAAATCATGGATGCAGATGGCCAGTTCTATGAGTGTCATAAAATATATTTCACATATATCAAGTTTTGTCAAACACGGTGCTGTAGCACGAGATGATACCAAGCTAAGCATGCAGTTTTGCAGTCTGAATTTTGTTGTTGTTAGTTGCGAAGTTGTGTCTGACCCATCACGACCCCATGGACAATGTTCCTCCAGGCCTTCCTGTCCTCTACCATCTTCTGGAGTCCATTTAAGCTCATGCCTATTGCTTCAGTGACTCCATCCAGCCACCTCATTCTCTGTCGTCCCCTTCTTCTATTGCCCTCAGTCTTTCCCAGCATTAGGCTCTTCTCCAGTGAGTCCTTCCTTCTCATTAGGTGGCCAAAGTACTTGAGTTTCAACTTCAGGACCTGGCCTTCTAAAGAGCAGTCAGGGTTGATCTCATCTAGGACTGACCGGTTTGATGGCCTTTTTTTTTATTTATTAATTTATTTATTATTTATTTATTAATTTAATTTATACCCCGCCCTTCTCCTCATGGGACTCAGGGCGGCTAACAGCCTCATAAAAACTACAATACAAATACAATAATTAAAAGCCGAATTAAAAAGAAATATTTAAACAGGCCGATCATTAAAATTATCCTTAAAAATCCCCTAAAAAACCCCGCTAAAATTCCCTAGGCC
>NW_015390225.1:58916-62793 GCF_001527695.2 Protobothrops mucrosquamatus
CGAATCCAGGAGGACCCCCAGATTGCGCACCCTCTCCGAGGGGGCCAGAATTTCGCCCCCTATAGTCAGGCCTTGCAGTCCAGGGGACTCGCAGGAGTCTTCTTCAGCACCAGAGTTCAAAGGCCTCAATTCTTTGGCGCTCAGCCTTTCTTATGGTCCAACTTTCACAGCCATACATTGCAACTGGGAAAACCATGGCCTTGACTATACGTACTTTTGTTGGCAGGGTGATGTCTCTGCTTTTTAGTATGCTGTCTAGATTTGCCATAGCTTTCCTCCCCAGGAACAAGGATATTACCTAACTTTTTGCTGGGCTCCTGAAGAGCTTATTCAACTGTTGATACCAACGACTTCTATTGCAAGTCTAATAGTACAGGTAGACCTTGACTTATAACCATTCATTTAACAATGGCTCAAAATTACAACAAAGTGACTTACAACCTGTAGTTGTGCTTCACATCACTCCCCCCCCAGTCATGTGATGGTAATTCGGGCTCTTGGCAACTGGCTCTCGTTTACAACTCATTGCAACTTCCTGCAGGCAGGCAGATTGTGATTTGAGATATATATTTTTTGCAATTTTCTGGCAAAAAACATCCATAGGAGACAATTAGCAACTGCATCTTAGTGACTTGTGATTTGCTAAAGAAGTGTGGTGTTTGCTTAACAGCAGGCGTAAAAAATTGTCGTAAAATCAGAACTGACTTAACTTACAAATGCAACGACTTAAGGAAATTCTTGCCCCAACTGCGGTCATAGATGGAGGCCTCTGTGTATGTGATTTGTATACGTACATTACAAATTAGCTGGGCAAGCAAGCGTACCTGAACAACACTGGTGGATTTAACATTAAAAAAAACAACAACCAAAGAGCAGTATTTATTGTAAGGAGCGTATAATGAAGGCCAGTAAACCAGGATGATTTTGCCAGTGTAGAACCACAATTCCCAGCTACCAGAATGCTCTCCAGTAGGGTGGTCTACACGTGCTTTCCAGAAACATGGTGCGATGCGTGCTTTGAAGACTGAGCCACAAATTAAATGTGACCTTTGCCATCTAGTCACGCTAGATGCCCTCTCTTCCACAGACTTTTAAAGTATACAGTAGTGGCCAAAATTGTGGAAACCTTTTGGGAAAAGTGTACAGCAGAAATGCCACCTTTGGTTAAGTTTCCACCCATTTTTCTTCTAATTTCTTTATAACTGTAGCCTTGTTCACTTAATAATACTATTTTACATCGCTTTCTGGGCGAACAGTCAACTCTTTGCACCATTCCTTTAATTTTATTACATTTTACAAGCTCACTCAATGAAAGAACACCAAAAACCCCAACCAACTCGATAGCCATCACATAACACACTGACAAATGTCCTCCTCTCAGCTTCAATACATGACATCAATCACTAAATCCTACTGTGATCTGATTGGCTCATTGCCAAAACAAGATGACACCTGATTGGCTCCCTAAGCACTCATGCTCATTGGCTACCATCAGATGAAGGAAAGCTCCCTGAGATCAACCTAAGCAAGTTGTGCTTCCTTTTTCTGGTTATTTGGCTATAACTTTTCATAGAATACAGTACAGATAATTGAACAAACTATGTTACATTAGATTCTTGATTAAATTATCTTTCCATTGATATATAATGTTATGATACTACTCCCCCAAAAAAGTGGCGTTATTAGGCATCAAACCTCAAAAAGACACTTTTCCCAAAAGGTTTCCACATTTTGGGCCACTACTGTAATTCTAACTAAAGGATCAGCCACCAAAAAGTGAAGCCGAAGTGCTTTGGACAGGTCGCTGGAGAGGAAATGAATTTAACCCACAACTGACAGCTTCCAAGAGAGGATTCATTAAAAAAAGGAGGAAGATGATAATTAAATCGTGAGATGCTTTCAGTGTGTCCCTGTTGCCATCTATGAAATGTTGCAGGGTATCAAATTAACATGAGCAATTCTATTTTAAAAGCATTGCAAAACATCTGTTGTTGTTTTCAAAAAAAAAAATCAAATTGGAATTATCTTGCAGCTGCAGTGAACCAGAACATCATGCCGCCGATGACAGCTCAGAAAATTCTTGAATTCCTTGATGCTTAATATTTCTTTGATAAGATGCTGCGGAAGAAGAGGTTTTTTTGTAGCATGCACAACGGTGATAGATACAAGGAAGGGCAATGCCATTATAAGTCTGTGCGTTCAAAGAGCGCTTGATGTTTAATTAAGATCTCCAGCTTCTCTCCCAGCCCAGTGACCAACGTCCCGATTCCCACAACAATAATAATGTTTTGTTTTGTTTTGCTTTGCTTTTTGCTTTTACAAAAATGAAATGAACCTTTTTTTAATCGGAAACAATCCTCTTCAGAGTTATAAAACTCCACCTTCTTGTCAAAACATACTTAGGATCTTCGACTATGCATTTGAGAAAATAACTTCCTTGCCACTAGATTGGGTTTGGATAATGTGTTGGTGGCAGAGGAGTACACATTGCCCCCTCCCTCTGTGCGTGTGTGTGTTTGTGTGTGTGTGTGCGCGTGCGCGTTTATTTCAGGAGAGACAAGGTTTAGAACCGTACTCTAAAAGAAGCACATTTTTGTGTGCTTCTTCCTTCAATATGGCAGAGGTCCATAGGGGTCTTCTATCTAGGGCAGTGATGGCGAACCTTTTAGAGACCGAGTGCCCAAACTGCAACCCAAAACCCACTTATTTATCGCAAAGTGCCAGGACCGCATCAGCATTGTGGTGCCCTCAGGGGGGTGGGAGGCATGGCCCACTGGGTGGGCATGGCTGTGGCGGTCATGGCAGACTGGGCGTGGCCAGGGTAGGCATGGCCACCTTGATGTTGCTCGTGGGGGGACGCTTGGGGCTGGGCAGGATTGGGGGAGATCCAGGGGATCTCTGGTGGATGGGGCAGTGGGCAGGAGGCTCGTCCTGCAGGGTGAGGCAGGGGGTAGGGCGGGGATGCCATTGCTGTAGAGTGAGGCAGGGGTGGCTGCTGCCTGACACCATCAGCCCCCGCACACAGAGGCCAGCGAGCACATGGAGGCGTGCTCTACCACCTCTACTCAAGCTTGCTAGCCAGCTGCTTCACCTGCTTTGTGCTGGATGAGGCTGCCGCTCCGGGTGCCAGCGGCGGCCTAATGGACGTGCGTGAGCTGGTGGCGGCAGGTGTGCCCAGAGAGAGGGCTTTGAGTGCTGCCTCTGGCACGCGTGCCATAGGTTCGCCATCACTGATCTAGGGCATTTCATTTTCCATTTCTAAAGCAGAAGATCCCAGGAATCTTCCAGGTATCCGAGGTATCTTTTAGGGGAGAAGATCCTTGGGATCCTAGGGATCAGAAGAGATTTGGGGCCATAGGTCACCTAGTGTGGAAAGTAAGGAAGATGACCTTATCTGAAATATGCAACAATGGTTACTTAGGCAGACGAGACTGAAATATTCTTCAAGTGGGGTCCTTGGAAGTGGTGCCACACTTCCTTCTAGCACCGATGATGTTAACTTGGGGTCCTTGGTGCTCTCTGAGAGTCTTCCTTGCGAATGTTCTTGCAGATGTCCAGTATCCAAATGGGCAATGGAACTTCTGCAAGAGGACAACCAAGCTCAGGGAACACCAAGGACCTTACAGTATGTATTCTTTATTTATTTCTTCTATGAATCAAATTTGTATAGCTGCCCATCTCAGGGCAAGTGACTTTGGGCTGTGTACAATAGTGCAGTTTGTACACAGTTAGTACAATGAGTTTAAGTTGTGGATTAAGGCCGTCACTTTGAGGACTACTCTAAGCGCATTTGATGAATAAAATGTAACAGGAGTTCAGATATCTGCCCAATTAGATGTCTTTTATTGCTTGCATTTTGTTATTGAATGTTCAGGGG
>NW_015390225.1:63092-67700 GCF_001527695.2 Protobothrops mucrosquamatus
CTCAGGGCAAGTGACTTTGGGCTGTGTACAATAGTGCAGTTTGTACACAGTTAGTACAATGAGTTTAAGTTGTGGATTAAGGCCGTCACTTTGAGGACTACTCTAAGCGCATTTGATGAATAAAATGTAACAGGAGTTCAGATATCTGCCCAATTAGATGTCTTTTATTGCTTGCATTTTGTTATTGAATGTTCAGGGGAAAAAAAAACCCACATTAAACCGTGAATAGTCATCATCTACAAAGGAGTGAATTCATATCCAGGAAACATTTTGACACTGCTGCTTCATAGAATGTTTTCTTCTAATTTCTGCTCTTCTCCTAACATGCCAGGGAATTAATTGATCACACAGAGTCGTAGATAAAAGGGTCCATGTTGCAAACGCAATATCTTGTACTTTATTAATTAGCTGGGTCATATTAAGGACGTCCCTTTTTTCAAAATTAAAAATGAATTACAAATTAAAAAAAAAACCCTTTTCTAATTTTCCGTTGAAGCAACTTGATGGCAATTTTGATTGCCATTATAATGGATTGTATTATAGTCAAACTGTGAAGCAAATGAGATCTGTTATTGGAACTGGGGGTTCCTAGTAGTCTTCCATCCAAATAGTAATCAGGTCTGAATTCGCTTAGCTGTTTGAGACCACACGAGATCAGCTTTGGATCACCTCGTCCTGTGAAAATTCATCCTGGAATGTCATAGAACTTCAGAGTTCCTGGGTAGATGTACACTTGGCAGCAGATGTAGCAAAATAATGTGTGACATACTTGGGATAATTGATATGTGGTTAAATGTAGAATCGGCATGAATACAATTTATGCCTGCCAATTGGAACAAAAAGTCTGCAGAAACCATTTTAGGCTCTGAGCAATGGAATGGACATTTTTGAGATAGCCACAAATTGGAAAAAGGAGATACATATATGACAGTAGGTGTAACAAAATCAATTTCAATAAATAGATACAGAAGGAATGTCTATGAAGATTCTTGGTCATCCAGGTCGTGGTTGTCCCCAAAGTGCTTTTTCAAAAGGCAACTGGACTTTCTTGTTTGTTTGTTTGTTTGTTTTCTTTGAAAATGTTTCGCTTCTCATCTAAGAAGCTTCTTCTGTTCTGAATTGAACTGAACTGAAGAAGCTTCTGGATGAGAAGTGAAACGTGTTCAAAGAAGAAAAAACATGTAAGTCCAGTTGCCTTTTGGAAAAAGCACCTTTGGGATAGGTACAGAAAGATAGGGCAAGAACTATGTGAAATAACAATAGGGAGTAATGTCAGCTTATAATGGACGCATTGTTACAGAACTACAGTAGTGGTCAAAATTGTGGAAACCTTTTGGGAAAAGTGTATTTTTCAGGTTTGATGGCTAATAACACCACTTTTTGGGGGGAGTAGTACCATAAAATTATATATCAATGGAAAGATAATTTAATCAAGAATGTAACGCAACAAAGTTTGTTCAATTATCTGTACTGTATTCTGTGAAACGTTTTAGCCAAATAACCAGATAAAGGAAGCACAACTTGCTTAGGTTGATCTCAGGTAGCTTTCCTTCACTCGATGGTAGCCAATGAGCGTGAGTGTTTAGAGAGCCAATTAGGGGTCATCTTGTTTTGGCAATGAGCCAATCAGATCACTGTAGGATTCAGTGATGGATGTCCTGTATTGAAGCTGAGAGGAGGACATTTGCCAGTGTGTTATGTGATCTCTATCAAGTCGGTTGTGGTGTTGTTTGTGTTCTTTCATTGAGTGAGCTTGTAAAATGTAATAAAATTAAAGTCATGGTGCAAAGAGTTGACTGGTCGCCCAGAAAGCAATGTAAAATAGGATTATTAAGTGAACAAGGCTACAGTTGTAAAGAAATTAGAAGAAAAATGGGTGGAAACTTAACCAAAGGTGGCATTTCTACTGTACACTTTTCCCAAAAGGTTTCCACAATTTTGGCCACTACTGTAGCTTGCAGACAATCAGAGGTACAAGAATTTGGAAAAGTCCTGGTCAACAGATAACAGCTCCTAACAAAGGCCAAGACACCCAACTAGAGTAGACCAACAATCAGAGAGCAGTATTGTAAGTGTGAATAATACGACACCTGGACATTTTTTTATAAAATTTGTAGTACAGGTAGTGCTCAACTTACCAGCATTTATGTAGTGACCGTTTGACATAACAACAACAGGGGAAAAAGTGACTTATCACTGGTTTTCATACATGCTGTACGACTGTTGCAGTATCCCCATTGATCATGTGATCAAAATTCAGATGCTTGGCAACTGGCCTGTATTTATGACGGTTGCAATATCCCAGGGGTCATGTGATCACCATTTGTAACCTTCCAGCGGGCTTCCGACAAGCTAGGACAAGGGGGGGAAGCTGCATTCACTTAACAACTGCATGTTTCACTTAACAACTGTGGCAAAAAAGGTCACCACAACAACTGTCTCGCTTAGCAACCAAATTTTGGGCTCTGTTGTGGTTGTAAATCAATGGTTCCGACAGATGAAACTCTTCAAAGAACTTTGAGGCATTGTTTACCTTAAAGAATTTTTATTCAAGCAGCATAGCTTCGGCACGTACATAGTCGAAGCCAAAATCTNCTCAGGGCAAGTGACTTTGGGCTGTGTACAATAGTGCAGTTTGTACACAGTTAGTACAATGAGTTTAAGTTGTGGATTAAGGCCGTCACTTTGAGGACTACTCTAAGCGCATTTGATGAATAAAATGTAACAGGAGTTCAGATATCTGCCCAATTAGATGTCTTTTATTGCTTGCATTTTGTTATTGAATGTTCAGGGGGAAAAAAAACCCACATTAAACCGTGAATAGTCATCATCTACAAAGGAGTGAATTCATATCCAGGAAACATTTTGACACTGCTGCTTCATAGAATGTTTTCTTCTAATTTCTGCTCTTCTCCTAACATGCCAGGGAATTAATTGATCACACAGAGTCGTAGATAAAAGGGTCCATGTTGCAAACGCAATATCTTGTACTTTATTAATTAGCTGGGTCATATTAAGGACGTCCCTTTTTTCAAAATTAAAAATGAATTACAAATTAAAAAAAAACCCTTTTCTAATTTTCCGTTGAAGCAACTTGATGGCAATTTTGATTGCCATTATAATGGATTGTATTATAGTCAAACTGTGAAGCAAATGAGATCTGTTATTGGAACTGGGGGTTCCTAGTAGTCTTCCATCCAAATAGTAATCAGGTCTGAATTCGCTTAGTTGTTTGAGACCACACGAGATCAGCTTTGGATCACCTCGTCCTGTGAAAATTCATCCTGGAATGTCATAGAACTTCAGAGTTCCTGGGTAGATGTACACTTGGCAGCAGATGTAGCAAAATAATGTGTGACATACTTGGGATAATTGATATGTGGTTAAATGTAGAATCGGCATGAATACAATTTATGCCTGCCAATTGGAACAAAAAGTCTGCAGAAACCATTTTAGGCTCTGAGCAATGGAATGGACATTTTTGAGATAGCCACAAATTGGAAAAAGGAGATACATATATGACAGTAGGTGTAACAAAATCAATTTCAATAAATAGATACAGAAGGAATGTCTATGAAGATTCTCGGTCATCCAGGTCGTGGTTGTCCCCAAAGTGCTTTTTCAAAAGGCAACTGGACTTTCTTGTTTGTTTGTTTGTTTGTTTTCTTTGAAAATGTTTCGCTTCTCATCTAAGAAGCTTCTTCTGTTCTGAATTGAACTGAACTGAAGAAGCTTCTGGATGAGAAGTGAAACGTGTTCAGAGAAGAAGAAAAAACATGTAAGTCCAGTTGCCTTTTGGAAAAAGCACCTTTGGGATAGGTACAGAAAGAGAGGGCAAGAACTATGTGAAATAACAATAGGGAGTAATGTCAACTTATAATGGACGCATTGTTACAGAACTACAGTAGTGGTCAAAATTGTGGAAACCTTTTGGGAAAAGTGTATTTTTCAGGTTTGATGGCTAATAACACCACTTTTTGGGGGGAGTAGTACCATAAAATTATATATCAATGGAAAGATAATTTAATCAAGAATGTAACACAACAAAGTTTGTTCAATTATATGTACTGTATTCTGTGAAACGTTTTAGCCAAATAACCAGATAAAGGAAGCACAACTTGCTTAGGTTGATCTCAGGTAGCTTTCCTTCACTTGATGGTAGCCAATGAGCGTGAGTGTTTAGAGAGCCAATTAGGGGTCATCTTGTTTTGGCAATGAGCCAATCAGATCACTGTAGGATTCAGTGATGGATGTCCTGTATTGAAGCTGAGAGGAGGACATTTGTCGGTGTGTTATGTGATCTCTATCAAGTTGGTTGTGGTGTTGTTTGTGTTCTTTCATTGAGTGAGCTTGTAAAATGTAATATCCTTGCCTTCCCCCCCTTCCTCCCTTCTTTTGATCTCCCACAGCTGGATTACTAATGTATTCGAGGACGGTCCTACTGGCCCTGCGCGACTCACCCCTCGCACAGGCCTGGCCCATTAAGATCACTAGGGCCCACCTTGAGGATGGGGTTTGGAACCCCGAGAGGTGGCATGCTGCGGGTACAAATCGAAAAGTATTGAAATCGGCCAAATTAAGGTTCTTTTTAAAGGGGTGTTTTAATAA
>NW_015390225.1:71233-77827 GCF_001527695.2 Protobothrops mucrosquamatus
TTTCACTTAACAACTGTGGCAAAAAAGGTCACCACAACAACTGTCTCGCTTAGCAACCAAATTTTGGGCTCTGTTGTGGTTGTAAATCAATGGTTCCGACAGATGAAACTCTTCAAAGAACTTTGAGGCATTGTTTACCTTAAAGAATTTTTATTCAAGCAGCATAGCTTCGGCACGTACATAGTCGAAGCCAAAATCTGACTTCCCCTCCCTTCAGCACATAGATAAAAGCACAATTCCCTCCTACAACTAACAGTCATAGATCACATTCTCCAATTAGTTTGAAATGCAGGCTTTCCGCCCAGTTTTTTATCCCGCCATGCCTTATCATCTCTTATTACAATATTGTATGTCTAACTGAGTCCCATCACATTCCTCCCCCTCCCCCCAGTATCATTTAATTCTAAGAGTAAAGCATAATAATGAAAAAGGCTGCATCTCCATATGTTGCCAAAGCAAGAACATCCAATGTTAGCAGCATTGAGATCTTACCTGTAATAGGCAAGGGGCAATGGCCCTGTTTACTTTGTGTTCGTTCAGTATCCTGATAACAGTTGAATACGGGAGTGCCAGCTAAACAGTAGAGGGAAGAGAGAAACTGCAAACACACAGGCACAAATTTATTCAATCAACACTGAGCACAATAAAAGAGTTGGACAGCAAAATTACATTACAATAATATAGCGCAATAAAACCTTTTTAACAATGTACGTAAAATTCCAGTGATATAGCTTGTAACATAACATACCCCGGGCCTGGCGCTTATTCTTCCTTTGCCACAGATGTCATTCAGTAGAATTTTATTTTAATAGCTGCAATACCAAATTTAACTCTATTATACGTAACATTAGGCTTCTTTTCCGATAACAGAAAAGCAGGATAAAAAACTGACCTGGTTGTCCTAGCATCAATTCCAACAAGGGAAGGATGGGAGGTTGAGGGCTATCTTGAGAAACTCATTATATGGTGGCTTCAGGAAAACCAAAGATTTAGGGAGCCTTGAGGTAGTCTAAAAATATCATGGTTTTCTACTTGATTCCTCTCCAGAAGCCATCTTGAATGCAGAGCTGATCACTCTGTTCTCGTTGGGGAATCAAATCAGTGAAGTAAAGTTACAGAACTTTTTTTCTCACGAAGACTTGGCAAGTGGCACACTGTACCTTTAGGATCCTCTACTTAATCATCTTGAAAAGCTATTTCAAAGAGGCAGATATAAACGTGGGTAACCTCTAGCTTGTTGTTGCCCTTTTTTTATGACATAGTGCATCTGCACAAAACAACTCAGCTGGACAGTCAATTCATTCTTCCCCGCTTCGTTAATGACTCAAGTTAAACAGCTTAGCCACTTCCAAAGCTAATGAATTGTGCATGTATTTTAATTATACAACATCAGGTAGCAAACTGTGAACATGATGAGTCCAGGAAAGGTGACCTATTTGTTTTCTCCAAGGCTTCACTTAAACAATTCAACACAACAACACTTATAGCCTGTTGAGACATTCCCAAAACTAGTACCCATCTCNGCAGACATTCCTTGACATGTACAATGCTTGTTGTAAATCATAATATTTCTTCTGCGGGATTAACCTGGAGAAATCTGTCTGGTTTTACATATGCAGAATACAAGCAATTGCTGTGGATTTCAGCAAGTGATTTTACCTGCTCCGGACGTGTATTCAAAAGTATTGTTTGCATTTCTCAATGTGTGGATGAGAAATAATCCTAGCTGGTTTTTTCAAGCTTTTGGGGGTTTTTTTTGTTTTAAAATGGATGGAAAAGTGGTGTGGAATGAGGGACCATAGCCTTTTTTGATGCATTTAGAATATTTAGAATAGAATAGAGTTGGAAGGGACCTTGGAGGTCTTCTAGTCCAGCCCCTCGCTCAAGCAGGAGAACCTATACCATCTCAGACAAGTGACTGTCTAGCCTCTTCTTAAAGACCTCCAGTGATGGAGCACCCATGATTTCTGAAGGCAAGTTGTTCCACTGGTTGATTGTCCTCACTGTCAGGAAGTTTCTCCTTAATTCCAGGTTGCTTCTCTCCTTGATCAGTTTCCATCCGTTGCTTCTTGTCCTGCCCTCTGGTGCTTTGGAGAATAACATGACCCCCCTCTTCTTTGTGGCAGCCCCTCAAATACTGGAACACTGCTATCATGTCTTCCCTATTTCTTATTTTCTTTAGACTAGCCAAACCCAAGTCCTGCAGCCGTTCTTCGTATGTTTTAGTCTCCAGGCCTTGGGTCATCTTAGTTGGTCTTCTCTGAACTTTTTCCAAGGTCTCAACATCTTTTTTGTAGTATGATTCAGATTGTAGCATTGATTCAGATGAAGAGATTAGGTAACTGTTGGCTCTCTTCACCCATATATTGTGGCTGCATCTGAGATATTTTAAATATGTGTGTAAAACAAATGGGTGTGTCAGTTGTTCACACATTTAGAAGGGTGTATATTTTACAGGAGTTAAAAACCAGATAATAATAATAATAATAATGATAAAGTTGGAAGGGACCTTGGAGGTCATCTAGTCCAACCCTCTGCTCAGGCAGGAAACCCTATACCATTTTGGACAAATGGCTGTCCAGTCTCTTCTTAAAAACTTCCAGTGTTGGAGCAGTCACCGCTTCTGGAGGCAGGTTGTTCCACTGGTTAATTGTTCTCACTGTCAGGAAGTTTCTCCTTAGTTCTAGGTTGCTTCTCTCTTTGGTTAGTTTCCACCCGTTGCTTCTTGTCCTGCCTTCGGGCGCTTTGGAGAATAGCTTGACTCCCTCTTCTTTGGGGCAGCCCCTGAGATACTGGAACACTGCTATCATGTCCCCCCTCGTCCTTCTCTTCATTAAACTAGACATACCCAATTCCAGTATTACTCTGTTCCTACCTTTGGGTTGGCTCTGGAAATGATCAAATACATAACACATTTCTTTCCAAGTTTTAATTCAATATTTTACCCAGATATTTGTCAATATCCTTCAAGCTGTAAGCTTGCTGTTCAGCCTTAGAGTAATTAATGCTTGCATTATATGTTAATGTACAACAATATAATCCAGAGGAATGTAAAGACCAGTAAGAAAAGAAAGGCTTTGATTAAAATATTAAAATGCAGTGGGGAATTCTTGATTCACTTCTACTTAAGTGTCTCAGCTGCATATTAATTGTCCAGTAATTGTCATCTTATCGTCTGGAGTGTTTCCTTTAGTGTTGTGATAACTATGTTTACCATAGACATTGCTTTAAATATTTTAAAAAAATTGATAGGAAAATGATATCCTGTGCATATTAGACCATGTCTAAGATTACAGAAACCCCTGACAGAATTGGCTTGTTTCCAATTCTATCAAACTAGAGGAAATTCTTTTGAGTTGGTTTTTATTCCCTTTTTTTTCAGTGCTGTAGGTTTCAACATATGATATTGCTTTTTTGCTTGGCACTCAGAGAAACAATATGGAGGCTAAACACATTTTTTTGTGTAGTTAAAGGGAAAAACAAAGTCCTGAAGTACAGTAATAATTGTGTTCATGAAAGAAATTTCTGTTACTTATATGGTTTTCTGAAGTAATGGGCAGCTATTGCTGTGTCTGAATACATTTGGTTTTATAATAATGTTCTCCTAGATCCATGGGAAACATTAAGAGACATTTTAAAGAAGCTTTTAGGTGAACAGTTAAATATTGGGCTGTAGGGACACTGGCCAACTACTTAAAATAGCTTGCCATCCTATCTCACATTCTTCCACATATACCATATAAAATGTAGGAATATTTCCATGTGATATAGTATTCCCTGTAGGAAAATAGGTTGGTTAAAAGAGCTGAAGATCATGCAATAAGCTTTATTATGCATTATGAGGTCTTGGAGGATTCATGAAAGTTTAGTATATTGTTTAGTATATTGTGTTGGCCAACAACCAGTGGGATTCAGCCGGTTTGCACCAGTTTGGTAGAACCGGTAGCTAATTTTTTGTTGACTTCGGCGAACCAGTTGATGCCCTAGCCCTTTTTCACAAGGCCTAGAATGGACTGTCAGAAGTGCATGGATGCCACTTCCGGAAATCTGCTCTGAGCTGGGAAGGCCTCAGAATGGACTCCTTGAAGTGGCGTCCTTGCACTTCTGGTGGGCTGTTCTGGGCCTGGAAGGCCTTCCCGGCTCAGAACGGACATCTGGAAATGACGTCCACACAGAGAACCAGTTGTTCAGGTATTTGAATCCCACCACTGCCAACAACTCAATGTCCTATGTAACACAAAGCTCCTTAATAAAGCCAAAGGTTTTTCATCAAAATGAGAAGCACATGCTATTGACCCCATGAGCAAAGTGTTGACCATGTTTACATATTTTTTGAAAGAAACAATCTCTGTAATTCTCAATATTTCTGTTTAACGTTGTCATTATTCTTAATTCTACTATCCACAGAGAGCGAAGAGGTTTACCAGCGACAAGTGCTGTCTATTTCCTGCATTGTCTTTGGGATCGTCATTGTGGGCACAATCTCGGCAGCATTCTACTTCAGAACAAAGTAAGACTCCCTAACTCATCTCCACCTTTTCCTTCTAGTCTGCCAAGACATTGGTGTTTTCCACTCATTGTATAATTTATGTAGGCTCTTGTTCTGGAAAAAGACATACCAGAGACCTGTTTCATGCAGACTGTCTTTCTGAGATGATGCCCTGAAGTTAAAATACATGTAGTAGAACGACAATTATATGCTTAGGTCCGCGTCTGTGTTAAAGTGGATCAAATTTACACAATTTCATGCAGCAGGGTCTTTAGGATTTGAATTGTACCACCAAAATGTAGAGAAACAAGTGAATGTGTTGGTTAGTTTTTGGCAGTCCCATTTAGGTCAGATGGCTGTAAGAATATGTAAAAAGAAGTTGATCCTTACTTGCCTTAGTTCCTTATTTTATCATCTTTCAAAAATAGTTGTGCCTAAGCAATACTGAACGTTCTAGAGATAATAGAGGACGATAACAACGTGGTTGGAAGTATTCGTCTTGATTCGTGATAGAATAATTTATTGCAGGAATGGAAGTTTGTCACTTTCTGAATACAACTTGCTAAGTTACAACTTCCATCAGCCACGTTATCTGAATCTGATGGAGGTTTCCAACTCCTAGGAGTAGAGAGGCTGACTTTGTACTATGCCCAGTACAAAATGTAGCAGTGATTAAAAAAATAACCCATTACTCTCCTATGAATAATTCTTATATTATACTCAGGTATTTTATTTTTATATTATGGTTCATTGTGGTCAGCCAGATGTTTAAACTGGACTTGATACTCACCACCTATCGAATCCTTCCCAAAGATCTGAGATAGGCAGATGTTATTCTTCATTGGTGTTAAAGGCATGGTTGCAGGATGTAAGCTGTTCCAGTAAAACTGCCTCTTGCAATTGACGGATGGTGTTTTCGACAATGCCAAGGGTGTACAGATGGTACTCCAGTTGCGCTGGGATTGCACACAAGGCACCTATTACTATTGGTAATATTGGTGTCTTTGCTTTCTTTTGCCACAATTTATAGTATTATTAAAATAATCCATTGCACAGTTAGCCAGGCGTTCAGAGCACATTTTGGCGTTTTTATCCTCCTACTGAGTCTTACCCAAGGACCTGGGATAGACATATGTGGATGTTTGATGGGGTTAGAAGTATTATTATTATACTGTGTGTAGAGCGAAATGGATAAGATTGCAAATACCTGTGAATCTCGTGGCACCACAAGGCTTCGCTGGAGAGAGCTAAGACTTTCAATAAACAATTATCTCTTGTGAAATTGTTCTTGCTATCCGGAATTTTATGTCCTTTGCGAGAATAAAGTGCTTTGGCACTTTTATGCTACTTCCTCCCTATTTGTGTTTCATTTTCTTCCCTTTGTGGTTTCATTCCTGGAAGCAAAGAGAAATATTTGCTTTCTTCAAAAAAAAAAAAACCCCCCAAAAAACCCCAACATTCTTTAGGGGAAACTGAACAGGTCAATTATCCTAATGTACTGCAGAATATTAGTGAGAAAACTCACAGTACTGGGAGTTATTGTGAGTTGAGACCCGCCGGTTTCAGAGGAAGGGACTTTAAAACATTGTTTATTTGCCCATTATATTAAATTGGATTCAATCCAATGCCTCTTCCTTCCAGATATTTTTAAAATTTCATTTCATTTACTCTGTTTCCTTGTTCCACTTCACACTACTTCATCTGGCAAAGTCTCACAGTGGCTTGCAGTAATCTGTAAGAAAACCCACTGAAGCTGAGGGAGAAGAAAAGAAGGATATCAAAGCAGCAATAACAAATGGCAGGTGGATGTTTAATGCCTCATTTATCTTTGAAAATGGCTATTAGCCTTTCAGTTGCCCACTCTGGGGAAAAAAAAAAAAAGATGAGGCAACACATAGAGACCCGCCGTAATGATTTTTTTGTTAATTTGGTTTCCAAGATTTTTAACCTAACTCCTTCCAACTTAAAATTAAGCCTCATTAATGAAATTCAGGATGAATCTTGCTTTCATGATTAAGCTCTGCTGTTAAGGGTTGGGTATTAACCAACGATTAATCATTACCCACCGCCATCACATCCATTGTAAAAATGTACGGAGGAGAAAG
>NW_015390225.1:78164-86731 GCF_001527695.2 Protobothrops mucrosquamatus
CGTAATGATTTTTTTGTTAATTTGGTTTCCAAGATTTTTAACCTAACTCCTTCCAACTTAAAATTAAGCCTCATTAATGAAATTCAGGATGAATCTTGCTTTCATGATTAAGCTCTGCTGTTAAGGGTTGGGTATTAACCAACGATTAATCATTACCCACCGCCATCACATCCATTGTAAAAATGTACGGAGGAGAAAGAGAAAGAGGAGAAGGAGAAGAGGGAGAAGGAGGAGGTGAAGGAGAAGGAGAAGAGGGAGGAGAAGAACAGGAAGAAGAGAAGAGAGAGAAGGAGAAGAGGGAGAAGTAAAAGGAGAAGGAGAAGAGGGAGGAAAGGAACAGGGAGAAGAGGGAGAAGAGGGAGAAGGAGGAGGAGAAGAACAGGAAGAAGAGAAGAGAGAGAAGGAGAAGAGGGAGAACAAGGACAAGGAAAGGGATAAAGAAAAGGACAAGGAGATGATGGAGGAGGAGAAGAAGAAGAAGAAGAAGAAAGAGAGGGAGAAGGACAAGGAAGAGTACAAGGAGGAGAAGGAGAAGGAATACTGATACCCTCTTTAGAAAAACTCCACCTTAATCAATACCTGGAACTTTATAATTCTAAGAAAATGCTGTTCTATAAGATTAGGCTACAACAAACCTAGGTTTCCATTCATGAAAAATTGTCCAACTGCCAAACTTCCAGGAATTCCCGAGCATTTGTATTTTATCCAAAAAGATTCCACCAGCACCACCTGGCAGTCAGAAGCAATCATGTAAATTTCTTCTCCATGCACAGGCATACTCAACCACAATTTCAAGAGGGAAATGATTGACCGAGCCAAATCCAAAAATGCCAGGGAATTCCTGGAAAGCGAAGGACTGAGGCCGATCAGCTATCCACAGACAAATACAGATAAACATGTCTACGCACCATTTAAATGGCAGAATAAAAGGCGGGAACAACTTATCTAGAGAAGAGTAGCGACAGATGAACAGTCAAGGCAGAAACAGTATCCTAATCAGGGAATCATTAAGGAGGAAAACCTCCATATCCACCAAGACTGAAACAGGCTACTGTATGTAAGCAATACATAGTTATATATTGCAGTTATATAGTTATATATTTCATTCTGGGGTCCTTGCTGCTCTCTGAGTTTGGTGGTTTTCTTACAGATGTTTCATCACCCGACTAGGTAACATCATCAGTACAGTTTTATGTTACTCAGTTGGCAAATGAAAAATAGGATTGATGTTGCTACCTAACCTGGTAATGAAACATCTCAGAATAACCCAACAGTTTAATGCTCATCTACATATATTCTGCACTATGAAATCCTTAAATCTCTACCTACAGTCTATTGCCCTCTTGTGATCATGAGTTGCTGAACAGTCCTTACCACTGGATGAGTATCTTCCAACACGTTGAATTCTATGTAATGAAAGAATCACAGTTATGTATTAATGTATTATTATTATCACAGTTATGTATTAATGTATTATTATTATCAATGTATTATTATTGTTGTTGTTGTTGTTCTTATTATTATTATTATTATTATTATTATTATTATTATTATTATTATTATAGCAAAGTCTACTGAGACGCTGATGTATACCCCAAACCTTGTATTTCTACAAACTATTACTCCCCATTTAGGCATTCTAGAGCATTTTTCATAAATCAGTTGCCTAATAATCCCTTTAACATTCACTTTTAACATTCCACGTTAATCTGAGAGCAATTGAGGTATTGAAGAACGCTGTCTGTATAATTGTGAGAAATATTTTAAGAAACGCAGCCTGTTGCTTATGTAGCACTTATTGTAGTGATTACATAGGTAATAATTTCTTACAAAAGGCAGAACAACTCCCTTTTATGGATATTTCAATAAATGAAATTACAGGAGTTTGACTTCTTTTCCAGAGAAAGTGCTGATGTTTAAATAGAATCTTCCTGTCCCAGCTTTATTTTTCATCCATTTGATAACAAGCTTCTGCTCCAACATAGTCAATGCAATATAATGATTCCCATCATTTCCCCCCCTCATTTTCATAAGAGGGAGCCAGTTTAACGATCGATCCATTCTCATTTTGCAAAATAGATCTCCGTGTTTGCACTGTTTATTTCAGCCTTGTCCTAATCTGCTCGCTCTCTCGATGGGTTCCAAATTTTCAGTCACCGGGGCATTCCATCACCCACTTCTAAAAACCTGGTTTATTTCAAATGAAGTCAGTTGTCCCGTTTCAATCTCTTCATGCTGTGAGTTGCTCTACATCCAGGGGACCAACTCTAAACCATCATTGTCATGATGTCATTAGGACTTTGCTAAGGACCTTATTAAGGAAGAACCCAATGCAACATCTGACTGGATCTGTTCTTCTATTGCCACTCACTTTCAATTACCAGTGGGGGAAAAAAAACCAAAGTGAATTAGAGGGTAATTAAATCACTTTTTTTTTGTCTGTTGGTTGGTTGGTGTTTCTCTGTAGAAAGCAGACGAAGTACATCCAGGAACAGTTGAAAGAGATACAGAATGGGAAAACCTACAGCCTTAATGCTTCCAGCATCATGGCGAAAACAGAGACCAGAGCCCAAAGCCAAATCCATCTGCAAAACGTGAGTAAATGTGCCAATGTTAATCCTTATTATGCTGGCTGAATGTGGGAATGCTGATGGCACGGTCACTGTCACTTCTTCCTGGGTCCCAAAGTGGGACACCTGTGGTCCTGGGCGTAAAAGAGGGGAGAACAGAGTGTCAGTTTTATGCTTGCGTTGTCAAAGTTGGCCATGATGAATGTCAACGTCTCAACTGGCTTAGCAAGAGTTGATTCAAATATGGTCAAAGGTGGATGCTTCCACCACCTGCCACACCAGGAGAGGACATTTATATGTGGTGCTGCAGCCATCGACGATACTGCTCATGCTTTGTTTGATTGTTAATTACATGACTCTCTTAGGTTTAGATATTTAACCTCTCTACTTGAAATGACAGCTCACTAAGATCTGTATTGAAAATTGTCTTTTTTCCTCCTGGCTTCTAATCTGTACATCATCAGCAGAACTGCTAAGTTTATGGCTAAGGCAGTTGACCAAAGTACCCATTATTTCAAATAGATTGGGGTATCCTATAAAGGTGAAGTATTTACCTGAATGTTGACTTTTTTCGTCTTCTTAACACATACCATATTTTCCCCAAAATAAGACCAGGTCTTATATTAATTTTTGCTCCAGGTGATGTCTAATTTTTTTCATGTACAACAATCTACATTTATTCAAATAAATAATGTCAGTAATATGACTTATTTAGACATCACCCTGCCAACAAAAGTACGTATAGTCAAGGCCATGGTTTTCCCAGTTGCAATGTATGGCTGTGAAAGTTGGACCATATAAGAAAGGCTGAGCGCTAAAGAATGGAGGCCTTTGAACTATGGTGCTGGAGAAGACTCCTGCGAGTCCCCTGGACTGCAAGGCGATCAAACCGGGCAGTCCTAGAGGAGATCAACCCCGACTGCTCTTTAGAAGCCCAGATCCTAGGACCTGTTTTTTGTTATTGTTTGCTCCTCTTACATGCCATTACGTCAATAAACAGCTCTCTTGAAGGGGTGGCATTCACAGGGATTTTTTTTCCCCCATCTCAGAGTTTTAATCTGTTTTTCCAGGGCTTTCTTCCTTCGTTGAGAGAAAATTGGAACGCATGCATTATTCATTGTAGTGGATGATCTTATAATAGAGGGTTACTCGTTACTTGAAAGATACTTTGCATAAAAGCACAGGTCAAACTCTAACTGTGATTTAAAATAAGGCCAGTTTTGGCTAGATCAAATTTTGTCTCCCAGATCACAACACTGAACTGCAGCTATAGGGCAGTATTAACTGGGTTTTAATCTCGTTGAGATTTCACTGGGAAAAGCCGAGATATTTTGACATTCCCGAAGACTGGAAAATATGTCAGGTAATCCTTGACATACATCCTTTCGTTTAATAGCCGTTTAATAACAATGGCATTGAAAAAAGTTGACTTATGACCATTTTCAGACGTACGACCATCGCAGCATCCCCATGGTCACGTGATCAAAATTCGAATGCTGGGCAACGGATTCATATTTACGACAGTTGCAGTTTATAAAACTTAGGCGAAACTCACTGAACAACTGTCTCACTTAGTAACAGAAATGTTGTGATTGTGAGTCAAGGACTACCTGCTCTGCTGTTAGTTGTGAAGGGTTGATTGTTAATTGAATTCATCACTTACGTGAGTGTTGCCATTTCCCTTCGGAAACTTTAGGAAGTGCTTATTTTATCTGCTTATGTTTTTATTGACGTCCTTGGTTTTTATGTCACGCCAATCAACAGGTGACTCTGTGTTCTTTTAGAGTTTGTGTCTGGTGTCACTGAATTTATTTTGCCCCTTTAGGTGGGACTTCCTTTCTACCCCCAGTTGGAATGCACAGGGTAGAAATATACATTACCATTGCTCGCTTGCTTCTTGCTCAGGAGAATGTGAGATGTAAATGCGAAGAAATAACTATAATTCTTCTACTTCCCCTTGTAGCTGGTTATAATGCATTGCAAATTTGTTTTCCACTTCAGCCAGCTCATTTATGTTTTCAGCTGTTTGCCTAGCTGCAGTTAAAAAAAATGATAATACATTCCTTCCCCTCTTTGTCACCTCTCCGTGCCAGCTACAAATTCAGCCGTTTGAAATACAAAAATAGTATGCAGAGCTAAAACTGCATTACAAAATTAGTGTGGAAGACTGTGCTTTCAATATATTTGTATTAACGCTTCACACATACTTTTGAGAAAAAAAATAGTTTCTACTCTAAAATCTTCTATGTAAGGTTTAATGAATGGAAATTCATGGAAGTCATTGAAAATTCAAATGGTAAGACTTATTCTTGACTTTATACAGAAATAGGTACAGTGTCATGGGTCCTGACAGATGAAACTCTTCAAAAGAACTTTGAGGCATTGTTTACCTTAAAGAATCTTTATTTTGAGTAGCACAACATCGGCAGTGCATAATCGAAGCCAAAAACTGAATTCCCCTCCCCTGAGCACGTAGTATCAAAGCACAATTCCCTCCTTCCATTGACAGTCATAAATCACATTCCCCAATTAGCTTGAAGCGCGGGCCTCCTCTTCAGTTCTCCAGCCCACCAAGTCCTTATCAGCTCTGGTTAGAATAACCTTGATTCTCATGCTAGGGCTAATGTTGTTATGTCTAGCTGGACTCTCGTTCACATCCCCCCTCCCAACATCATCTAACTCTAAAAGCAAAAGGTAAAATATGGCTACATTTCCCTTTGTTGTCAATGCAAAAACATCCGATGTTTGCAGCGTTAACATACAGTATATATAGAAATGAGTGCCACAGGATTTTTGTAGGAACACCGGAGGTGATGCGTATGAAAATCCATTTCAAAGGTTTCTTTCAATTGGAAAATAATTCTGTATGGAATTATTTAAATTGGTTATTATTGTTATTTTAATGATCCAGTTGTGACTTTTGAACTGATTTGGGCCAGATATTTGAATCTGACCCAATTTGATTCAAGCAATTTTTTTTATTAGTAAAAGACAAGTATGGAAGCATCTTAATTTATCTGTATTTGATGGGATATATTTAATTTGATTTATCAATTTAAATTGACCATCCGAAAGAGAAGAATCAATTTAAATTAATTTGAAATGTCTAGTAGTCACAGAGACCTAATTAATACACTTATCAGGTATCTCTTCAAGATGTGGTCAAAAAAAATCAATATGGTGGTCGTATTGGAACACATGTGACACACATAAAACCGTTAAGTTTAAATGAAAAATATCTCTGAGACATTAGATAGTCCGAGCCACCGAAACAGAACTGTATGACTTAGATATGGATTTAGACTTAACAGAATTAGCCATGATCAAGATATCAAGATATCTCCAAGATAACAACAACAACAACAACAACAACAACAACAACAACAACAACAATAATAATAATAATAATAATAATAATAATAATAATAATAATAATAATAATTCTGCAACAAATATCATTTGTCTGTAAGCAAGAACTGGTGGGATCATAAAATAGAGAAAGTCATAGAAAATGATAAAGTTAAACTGCTCTGGGACTTCAGAATTCAAACAGACAAGCACCTGCAACATAACACCCCGGACTTAACAATTGTCGATAAGAAAGACAAAAAAGTCTGGATAGTGGACGTGGCAGTGCCTGGAGACAGCAGAATAGACGAGAAAGAACTGGAGAAGATCACAAAATACAAAGACCTACAAATAGAAATAGAAAGACTATAGCAAAGGCAAGCAAGAGTAGTACCAATAGTAATAGGCGCCTTGGGTGCAATTTCAAAACAACTGGAGTACCACTTGAACACCATCAGCATTGACAAATTCGCCATTAGTCAATTGCAAAAGGCGGCCTTACTAGGAACTGCTTCCATCTTGCGACGAGATCTGTAATACCATCAAACATCCACATCTGCCTATCCCAGGTCCTTGGGAAGGACTCGATAGGTAGACAAAAATGCCAAATCCAGTCTGAACATCTGGCTGACTGAGCAATGATTAATAATAATAATAATAATAATAATAATAATAATAATAATAATAATAATAATAATAATAATAATAATAATAATAATAATAATAAAGTATTCCAAGTGTGGCCTTACCAAGGCATTGTAAAGTGGTATTAACACTTCACGTGATCTTGATTCTATCCCTCTGTTAATGCAACCTAGCACCATGTTGGCTTCCAAGTATCTTAAAATAAAAGCTTAAAGACATTTTGTACAACTACACAAATGTTCCAGATTTTGCAGTGGAGAAGGTGGTTTACTTGAAGAGCATTTTTTTTTTCTGTGCATGAATGGAAGTAAAGTAGAATACTTGAATTTTAATGAGATTCCCTATTTCCCATGCAGGACAGATTCTCAGCAGGAATGTCTACGTGTTTGGGAAACTGTGCAATTATTTAACTGGGAAATTACAGAGGGGAGATTTAGGGGTTGGAGAGAATGAAAATAGAATGGTAGCCTATTTAAACTAAAATAGAATGTAGTCTATAGGTTAGTTTTCAGCAAAAATAAGAGTTATACTGATAACTAAAATAGATGCATGCTGAAAGACTAGAGACTAGATTTAAAGAAATATGCGCTGAAAGAGTATATATGCATATCTCACATCAAAGAGAAATGCAACTCTTTCTAAGAAAAAAACCTTGTGTTTTTTTTTTATTAAGATCTGTGAGAGGTTGGCTTTTGATCCTCATTTGAGCAAAGTGTTAATGATTTTATTGAGAGGAGAAACAATACAGATACATTTTAAATTTCTATGTAATTTTGTGCATCTGTTTGATCCTAAATGGTCTCGGCTAAAAAAAATGCAAACAGACAGATATGCAAAACTGTAATTGCATATTCAGTCATGTTCTTCATAAACCATTCACCATTTCGATTTATTTTGCTCTTTATTCGGTACTTATTTTTAAGCCAAATGGCACCGCATGAAGGAGCGTATTCAGTCATAAGGCATTACAAATCTATATCTGGATTTTTGCTGAAATGTGAATTTTTTACTTTATTGCATTGCACCTTAATCAACATTTATACAAGGCACTGGCGTACACAGGGATAAAGGGTTTAGCAGCATCTATATTTGGATTGTTATTTAGATGTGGATTATTTATTTTATTGCCTTGAGCCTTATCATAATCAACTTTTGTACATTGTACTAGTATACACAGGAATGAAGGGTTATAAGAAGAAGCCGTATAAAAAAATGAGTTACTTGATAAATAAAGTATGAGAGGGGGGTCCTCGTTGCTTAGAAAGACAGCAAAGTGGAACATCTTCCAGATTTTTATTATTTTTATTTTATTGTTGGAATTTGAAGAACCTCAGTGCAAGAAACTGCTGTGGGTTTGGGCCATTCTCAGCCTGCAAACATCTATAGTTGTCAAGTGCAAAGAATCAGAACCACATGTTTTTCTCCAGTGGAGATGATTTATTTCTCATGCCTATGAAGAATCATGAAGAATCTAATCAATTAACAAGCACTAAATTGGCACTAAATAAGAGTCAATGGAGTTCAAGAGGGATGGACTTAGACCACTTGTGGCAATGTGATGACTCCTGGCTGATTCCTCTCTTGACTCCACCCTCAGGCATCTCCTGCTCTTCTTCTACAATGCTAACTTAAAATGTCTTGCCTCCATTGTCAGTGCTTCTGGTGTCTTTGTTTTCAGGCTCTGCTTGCCAAAATAATGGATAAAGCCCAATAGAGTCAATAAATCTTGAGATGCCTTTGAGTAATGTCAGTGGAAGGAAGAATAAAATTTTATTTTGTTTTGTTTTGGTTATTTTGTTTTATTTTATTTTATTTTATTTTATTATTATATTGTATTTTATTTTATTTATTTTATTATTTTATTTTATTTTATTATTTATTTTATTTATTTTATTTTATTTATTTTATTATTTTATTTATTGTATTTTATTTATTTTATTGTTTTATTTTATTTTATTGTTTTATTTTATTTTATTGTTTTATTTTATTTTATTTTATTTTATT
>NW_015390225.1:88430-90509 GCF_001527695.2 Protobothrops mucrosquamatus
TTTATTTTATTTTATTTTATTTTATTTTATTTGTTCCGTTCCGTTCCGTTCTTTTATTTTGGGAGTACCATAGTCCTCACCTTGAAAAAGTTGTTCAGCTCTAACCAAGGTGAACCAGTGACCTACCTTAGCTTAAAAGAACCATATTACAAACCACAAATAAACCAAGCTACCATATCTGGAGAGGGGGCTGATTTTGCAAGACCAAAGTTACAGTTGTTTATGTACCATAGATTCTCATTGTAGGATCCAGATTTAATGCAAGCAAGATTCTTAGGAGATGAACATTTTTTTTCACTAGACATATTTAATTTGAGCAAAGACATGATGGCCGTCTGTTAGAAGTGAACTAGATCGAAGCTGTTTTCATCTAGCATGATGTCCAGCTTTGAAAGAGCCACAGTGTTTAACCTGTTCCTTCCTTCCTTCCTTCCTTCCTTCCTTCCTTCCTTCCTTCCTTCCTTCCTTCCTTCCTTCCTTCCTTCCTCCACAGTATTCAACAACAAGAAGACATCAAGAGCCAGTGATGGGGAAAATGATGGAATCTAGTTTTTCAGGCACTCAGTCTTTCCCTGAAGCTTTATCTGCAGAAAGAGGAGGCCAAGCTGCAAAACCACATAGGTAAGGAGATGTTTTTTTTTAATGGCTGTATTTTGTGAGACAAATGCAAGGCAAGTGAACGTGGTCACTTAGGAAACCTCTGTTTGTTTGTTAAGCAGAGAGCTTGGAGAGTCTTCCCTTACAGATGTCAAAGCCATTATTCCAGCTGATGGATTGCCACCTTTCCGCTTTTCCATAAAGGGCCTAGAACCGTGGTGGCGAACCTATGGCACGTGTGCCACAGGTGGCATGCAGAGCCCTCTTTGTGGGCATGGATGCCGTTGCCCCAGTCCTAGGCCTTCAGCTGGGTTTTATACAACTTTTTCACTTTAGGCCTCCGCCGCCATGTGCAAAAAAAAAAAAGGTTCAATCAATCAATTTCAGCTTCTTGCGGGGCAAAAAAGATCTCGCAAAGTTGGAATTGATTGATTGAACTTTTTAGTCCCACCCAGTCTGCTGTTACTACCGCAGCCACGCCCAGCCAATGGGCCACGCCCAGCCAATGGGCCACGCCCACCCAGCACCCGGCGATACATAAGTGGGTTTTGGGTTGCAGTTTGGGCACTCGGTCTCTAAAAGGTTCGCCATCACTGGCCTAGAGGACTCTTAAACAAGAGTCACAGACCAGCGAATCAGATCATTGTATTCCATTCCCTCTGCCTGTTCTCTTATCAATTCATGAAGTTAATGACCCAGCCGAAGGAAGGCTACAGAGTTAACTTGGGCTGACAAATACGATTCAGTGTAAAAAAAAAGGGATGCACTACATGGCGCCTGTAACTAGCAAAGGTTGGTTAAGTGGAGCCTTTCTATTGGTTTTTAGTGACTGAAAGCAAAGGGCATTATAAGGAGAGTGGATCCATGTGTGCACATTGGTCATGATGTATCTCTACCTCTATCTCATCTCTATCTCTGTCTCTGTTTCCATCTCCACCTCTACCTCATCTCCATCTCCATCTCTATTAACCTTTACCTCTATCTATCTATCTATCTATCTATCTATCTATCTATCTATCTATCTATCTATCTATCTATCTATCTATCTATCTATCTATCTATCTATCTATCTATCTATCTATCTATCTAATCTCTATCTCTATCTCTGTTTATCTCTATTTATCTCTATCTCTACCTCTACCTCTATCTATCTATCTATCTATCTATCTATCTATCTATCTATCTATCTATCTATCTATCTTTCTTTCTTTCTTTCTTTCTTTCTTTCCCTATCTCCCTCTCCCTTTCTCTCTCTTCTTTTCTCTCTCTTTCTCCTTCCTTCCTTCTTTCTTTCTTTCTTTCTTTCTTTCCCTATCACCCTCTCCCCTCTCTCTCTTCCTTTTTTCTCTCTCTTTCTCCTTCATTCCTTCCTTCCCTCCCTCCCTTCCTCCTTTCTTTCTTTCTTTCTTTCTTTCGCTATCTCCCTTTCCCTCTTCTCTCTCTTCTTTTCTCTCTCTTTCTCCTTCCTTCCTTCCTTCCTTC
>NW_015390225.1:91026-94583 GCF_001527695.2 Protobothrops mucrosquamatus
TTCTTTCTTTCTTTCTTTCTTTCTTTCCCTATCACCCTCTCCCCTCTCTCTCTTCCTTTTTTCTCTCTCTTTCTCCTTCATTCCTTCCTTCCCTCCCTCCCTTCCTCCTTTCTTTCTTTCTTTCTTTCTTTCGCTATCTCCCTTTCCCTCTTCTCTCTCTTCTTTTCTCTCTCTTTCTCCTTCCTTCCTTCCTTCCTTCCTTCCTTCTTTCTTTCTTTCTTTCTTTCCCTATCTCCTCCCCTCTCTCTTTTCCTTTCTCTCTCTTCCTTTCTCTCTCTCTTTCTCCTTCATTCCCTCCCTCCCTCCCTCCCTGTCTTTCTTTCTTTCTTTCTTTCTTTCTTTCTTTCTTTCTTCTGCCATGTTTAATCAAACACTTTTCAAGCCCCACATGAAGCACATTTTAGCCAGGTGCATCCCACTGAGGAAATGAGGAGCCAGGACAAAGTTCTAAAATCACTATGAGTTTATTCCAATGCTACCTATATACAAGAACCTGATCTACTAATGGACAAGGCCAATTGGCGCCAGATAAGAGTCAACGGACTTCGGGGGGGGGCTGGACATGGGTCTCTTACAGGGGTGTAGTGACTTCATACTGATGATGCATTTGATCATTCCCTTGATCATCTCCTACAGCACGTCCTGATCTGCTCCTCTAACCTTTGAGTGGATTTCTGCCCGTGGAATGAATCCACCTGTGTTGAAGAAAGGCAAGGGAGCAATAACAAGCAGGGCATCGTGTTGCAACATAATGCTTCCACCGCTTCTCTTTGAGCATTGCTTGAAGTTAGTTAACAGTGTGGATCGCCACTAATTATTGTTGCTATTTATTAGTTTGCTTTTCTCCAAGAAAACCAAGCAACATACCGTATTTGTCCGTCTGTAAGACTCACCTGTGTATAAGACACTCTCCGCGCCAAACAGCTGAGCTGGCAAATCCGCAAGTTCGGCTTGGCAGAAGATCTTGCCCCCTGCCCCCTCCTGTTAGTGGCAAGCCCAGAGGGGCTTGACACCTGCACCAGGTGTCATGGCAACCCACACAGGCATGCCCTGGTCTGCGGAGGTTACCATTATTTTTCCGTGTATAAGACGCACCTGGTTTTTGAAGAGGGTGTTTGCAGGAATAAATAGTGCCTTATACATGGAAAAATACAGTATATTTTCCCCCTATTTTCTTCCCATAATAACAGCCCTTTATAATAAGTTGGATTTAGGTGGTGAATAATTGGCAGAAAGTTGAGTTCCAAAGTTGAACTGGGACTTGAAACAGTTTCCCTAATTCAAGTCCAACAGCTTATCTGCTCCATGTGCTACATCATAGTCATAATGTTAGCCTAGTAATGTATAAACAGATTTGAGTTAAAGAGATTTGCGCCTGAGATGATTTTTTAAGCTTGCTTTTGTACATTTTACAGATCAGATATTTAATACATCAAATACACGTGGAGGGGGGAGAGATGGGGAATAGACTTCCAAATTTAGTGATTAATAAACCTCAAGTTGATGTTCTCCATTATGTAGCTCCTTAAACATTGCTTTATGCTATTAGATTATGAGTGTTACACATAGGTGAGATATTAATCATCTGTCTGATTTCATATTTTGGTCCTGCATCACCACCAGAGTGACATAAAGCACTTTCCAAACTCATCTTGATTTATTCTTGCCCTACAGCAATTTTAAAAACCTCACACAGGAACTGGAAGTGCAGATGTTAGAATCATGACCACTTAGTGTTTGTGAAGCCAGAATTCTGAGTATCTATTAAGCAAATCACTTATAGAAACTCTGTGAAGGGTTGGGTTGGTGTTTTTTTTTGAAAATTATAAATTGCCACTGATCAGTGAAGTAATTACATAAATTTATGTGATATTGTGGCAGCTATGGTGGTGCAGTGGTTAGAATGAAGTACTGCAGGCTACTTCTGCTAACTGCTGGCTGCCTGCAGTTCGACAGTTCGACAGTTCGATTCTCACTGGCTCAAGGTTGACTCAGCCTTCCATCCTTCCGAGGTCGGTCAAATGAGGACCCAGATTGTTGGGGGCAAGATGCTGATTTTGTAAACCGCTTAGAGAAGACTGTGAATCACTCTGAAGTGGTATATAAGTCTACGTGCTATTGCTATTGACTCAGCCTTCCGTCCTTCCGGGGTCAGTAAAATGAGGACCCAGATTGTTGGGGGCAAGATGCTGACCCTGTAAACCACTTAGAGAGGGCTGTAAAGCTCCGTGAAGCGGTATATAAGTTTAAATGCTATTGCTATTTTAATTGAAAATTTGATAAACATAATGCAAACTAATACAAATTAAACTAAAAGAAAAAGAAAAAAAAAATCCGTAAGGTTCAGAAAAGCAGGGACTTCCAGAAGAAGAAATGGTGGACTGATATACAAAAATGTGAAACTGACCTTGGGAGATGATTAAAATTAAACTAAGAGCTGGTAAATCAGCTCTTCCTCTCCAGACAAAGAAAGGAGCTGAGATCAACCACAAATGTTCCAGACAGCTGCTTCTCATGAGAAGACAGCAAGATAGAAGTCTTCAGTGGGTTTAGAACTGTGGAAGACATTTTGCTCACACCATGGTTAATACCTTTGAAAGGATACAAAGTTCACAATTGCTTCTGGAAATTACAGGTTAACTGTTTTTTCAGATATTAGGAATCCTTGTACCAAAAAGTTTTATAGCACTAGATGAGTTTCTTTCAAAGAAAGGAATGTTTTAACTACAAGCTTAAGAATATTTTTTTTTTAATAAATTGCCAAAGGGTGCTTGAAACTATGATTTTAAAAACTTAGCAGATAAATTTGAAATAAAATTTTGGAATTAATGATAAAGAATTCTTCCCATTTTGTTTTGTTTTATTTATTTATTTATTTTTTAAAGTATGTAAGATAAGATTTAAAAATCTGGGCACTAGAGGGAACTAGAGATTAAAACGGAAGGAAAAGAAGACATCAGTTTGATTTACAATTACAGAACGAAGCAAAATATTCTGACATTGCACATATTGGAGGATATTTTTGAACAATGAATTCAGAACCTAATTTTAATAGTGTCAACAGAGACATCTGCTTCCATGAATAGACTGTGTCTAAAACATGTGACATGAAAACAAGTTCTATCTGAGAACTTCAAGACTGAGTTGAAAGTGGATTTACAAATGACAGGCTACAAGAAAGACATGGATAAAAAAAGTTACACTGGACATGAAAGAAAGGGAAAGGAAGGGAAAGGAAGGGAAGAGAAGAGAAGAGAAGAGAAGAGAAGAGAAGAGAAGAGAAGAGAAGAGAAGAGAAGAGAAGAGAAGAGAAGAGAACCATGGCTGATATCTTAATAATTTAAAGAAATATAGAAACAGGAGACTTCCGGTGGCAGGCGTCTTCGTCGGTCGCAGCTGTTTGCTGCCTCCCGCCTGTTTCGCGTAAAAGCCGGTTTGACAGCTAGCATCAGCTGTCAAACGGCTTGATACCTTTCCCCTGGGCATAAGGGGATAGGTGAGCTGCCCGGGGTAGGAGTTGAGTTCCCGAGTCGTCCTATATGGACGATGTAGGTGAG
>NW_015390225.1:95961-115533 GCF_001527695.2 Protobothrops mucrosquamatus
GAGTTATTGGTGATACCTGCTGAATTGATATAGACCTTGGTGTATTTGAATTACTTAAATGTATAATTTTTTTTATTAATGTGGAGGAGATGGATTGTTTATAAATAGAGTTTGTGGAGTTAGAGATATTAATATTTGTTTACCTATATTTGAATATTAGCCTGGGATTTGGTTTGGGAAGTCCGGGGGGGTGGGGGGGTAGGGTTTTTACATTGTGATGTATTTGTGATGTGTTTTTTTTTTATGATGAAAATAATAAAAATTTATATTTAAAAAAAAAGAAAAAAAAAAAAGAAATATAGAAACAGAGTGTGACCTGGATAATTTTCCCATATTGGATTTACAAAAGAGGCTTCTTAACGTTTTGAAGCATCTTGTGAGAAGGAACAAAAAAAATGAGAAGAAATCAAATTTTAGGACATCACTTGAACGGACTAAAGATTAAGTCTGTTACAAATAACAAGAAGGGATATAATATTGACTTATTTGGTCAAGGTTAAAGTTGACATATCTCTAGTAACCCTTAATGGACTTTTTGTGAAGGCAAGACAATAAGTAAAGCTTGTTAAAGAGCGATCCAACTTAGAAGTAAGGAGACATTTCCAGATAGTTTCAACAATCAATCAGTGGAACAGCTTGCCTCCAGAAGTTATGGGTGCTCAATCACTGGAGGTTTCCAAAAATAGAATGGAGAACCATTTGACCCGGATGTTATAAGGTCTCCTGCCTTGAGGAAGGGGTTGGACTAAGATCTCAGAAGTCCTTTCCAAGACTATTATTCTATGCTCTGTATTGCTGATGTAGTACAACTTCCTTCCAAGAGCTAAACTCTGATGGTTTAGAATAGAATAGAGCTGGAAGGGACCTTGGAGTTCTTCTAGTCCAGCCCCCCACTCAAGCAGGAGAACCTATACTATCTCAGACAAGTGTCTGTCCAGTCTCTTCTTAAAAACCTCCAGTGATGGAGCACCCATGACTTCTGGAGGCAGCTGTCCAACTGGTTAATTGTCCTCATTTAGGAACTTTCTCCTTAATTCCAGGTTGCTTCTCTCTTTGGTCAGTTTCCAACCATTGTTTCTTGTCCTGCCCTCTGGTGCTTTGGAGAATAAGTTGACCCCCTCTTCTTTGTGGCAGTCCCTCAAATACTGGAATACTGCTATCATGTCACCCCTATTTCTTCTTTTCTTTAGACTAGCCAAACCCAAGTCCTGCAGCCGTTCTTCATATGTTTTAGTCTCCAGGCCTTGGATCATCTTAGTTGCTCTTCTCTGCACTTTTCCCAAGGTCTCAACATCTTTTTTGTAGTGTGGTGACCAAAATTGGTTGCAGTATTCCAGGTGTGGCCTCACTAGTTTCTGTCGCTTTGTTCCCAGGAATTTTTCTTCATGCTGCAATGCAGGTCAACAACCTGGAATGATGCACAAAAATGCCTTCCGAAGGACTCCCCCTTTACCACGGGGTAGATTCAATGGCATTGCAGGACCAGCCTACCAACAATTAGAAGAGTCCAAGATCACGGATCAGGAGCCCGGATCTTCTCAAGAGTAAGTAGGAGAAAATGAGAGAAACCAGTCTGTTGTTGAGAATTAAACTGAAGGAAGGCATACGGAAATGAAGGAATGAATACTTTGTAATGAAACCCGCATGTAGGTTTGACAGAACTCTCTTAAAACAGCATCTACGATGTCCCAAAAGTGCTTTTTTCAGGAGGCAACTGGACTTTTCTTGTTTTTCTTTGAAGACGTTTCGCTTCTCATCCAAGAAGCTTCTTCAGCTCTGACTGGATGGTGGGAAATAGAAGGATGTATACTCCTTGCAGACAGCTGGTCATTTGCATTCTTTTAGAGCAGGGGTGTCAAACTGGAAGCCATGCCCACCCCAGCTCCAGCAAGGGGGAAAAAAGTTGCGATACATAGCAACATGTCACGTGACGTGGCGAGTTTGACACCCCTGTTTTAAAGAGTCATTGAGGCCATTTGACTTTGTAAACCACTTAGAGAGAGCAGTAAAGTATTATGAAGCTGTATAAGTCTGGGCTATTGCTATTGTCTTTGACTCAGCCTTCCATCCTTCTGAGGTCGGTAAAATGAGGACCCAGATTTTTGTGGGCAATATGCCGACTCTGTAAACCACTTAGAGAGGGCTATAAAGCACTGTGAAGTGGTATATTAGTCTAGAGGGCTATAAAGCACTGTGAAGTGGTATATTAGTCTAGAGGGCTATAAAGCACTGTGAAGTGGTATATAAGTCTAAGTGCTATTGCTATTCATTGTAATAGGATACCACTAGTTCCTCTATCTGGGTCTACCAGATCTGGACTATAAAAATCATGGCACTCACTGGTTAAAAGCCAAGATACATAAAATCCTAATGTCTTGTGGTCATCTAACGTTTATCCAGATTTTTGCAGCCCAACTCTGATAGATGGGTTTAATAATCTATACAGTGGTTAAGTCTATCTATTTTTTTTTAAAAAAAAGTCTTTTTAATAATATTTAATAAAAATGCACGATCTTAACAGCAAAGATGGCATGCTTAGTGGGCAATCCTTCATAGCTTATTGTTATAGGTAACTCTTAATTTCTAACTGTAACAAAGCACAGGATTTCTGTCATAAGTCATCACTGTCATAAGTCAAGGTACCCATGTGACCAGCCCCAATGTTCTGACTTTTTTTGTGGCGGCTGATCAACAAACATTGTGATTGTTAAGCGAATAAATTTCTTCTGATGGGTGTTTTTTTGCAAGAATCCAGCTGAAACGGCCAGAAACTGGCAAAGGTACCATTAAATCATGGTCACATGACCACATAACAGGCCTAAAATGGTGCCCAAAATATGGTCATGTGACTATGGAGTGGTGTGCAATCATTAGAACTACTTCCAAATGGGGTTGTTGACCTTTGGTGTGTCTGTTGTAACTTTGAACACTTGCTAAGCACCCAGTCATTAAGCTAGGAATACCTGCATGGACTAGATATACAGTATTTCTTGTGTCCATCTATTTTTAAACAGTAATATATATCTAATATCTATATACACTACTTCAGACATGTCAAACACAAGGCCCGGGGGCCGGATGCGGCCCGCAAAGTGGTTTCATGTGGCCCGCGAAGCCATCCTGGAAACAGTGAGGGAACGGCCCCCGCTGCCTTGGCCCTGGCCCAGGCCGGCCGAGAGCCAATGTACAATTTTGTGGTGGCCATCTATGCTGAAACGCATTCAGTCTTAGCTCCACAAGGCCGTCTGGAAACAGTGAGGAACCAGCCCCTGCCGTGTCGGCCCCACCCCCTGGGTGCATGCTGGGGAGGTGTCACCCTTTGTGAGGAATGAAGAAATGGACCATGCCTTGGCGCTTGCCCTGGTCCCACCCCTTTCTGCCAGAGACCCTCAGATCTGTCCCACTCCTGCCCAGGCCCCCACAGGCACCCTTGACGCGAATGATGTAGAGCTGGCCACACCCACCCAGTAGGCCACACCCACTCCATCCACACCTACCCAGTAGGCCGCACCCACCCGCCCCCCGAGGGCAACCGCAATGCTGATGCGGCCCTCAGTGAAATTGAGTTTGACACCCCTGCACTACTTGATATAAGGAGATATTCCTTTAGGAATCCTGTTTGCAGACCATTTGGGTTGCCCTTGAATTAATTTTTAATTTCTTTTCTTTGATGTTGAACGCGTAATAAAAAGAAAAGAAGAACAAGCATGAGACTCAGCTTCTTTTAGATCAAATACACCAGAGTCTTTCTTCCAGAGAGAAAAAACAATCCTCTTAGCTGAGGCTCACAGACGATGCATTTAAAATTCTTCATGCCTCAATAGATTCCAAATTTCTGGAATATAATTTAACATCAGATTCACATCTCTGACCCTTATTTCTTTTCCCACTGCACTATTTACAACCTTATGAATATTAAATCAAAAGGTGTCAACAGAGAACAGGCCCTAACCACATTTTTTCAATTATACCATCAGACTTATATTTTGACCTTTATTGCTTCCTGGAACTCAAGCAATTTATTTCAAAAACCATTATGGGCACCCCTGGAAAGTTATTATCTTTCCCCCTTTAATACTTTAGCAGGGCCTTGCTTCTTATTTTACTCCTAACTCAGTTGCTTTTCCCATATCAAAAGCTTTAAAACACATTTTGGAATCCGTTGAGAAGGTGATTCAGGTTTGATCTCATGAAAACGTGACATTACGAGATAATCCAACCCTGAAGATTGCTCACAAACCATTCTTCTGGAATTAATGGACAAAGCAGATATTAACACTTTGGTCCAGCTCATTGCTAATTAAAACTTTTAATGTTTCACAACAATAAGATTGCTGAATGACAACAGATACAATTAAAACACCTTGATGCTCAATCAAGAGTTAATTTTGACTTTCAGTTGGAAACGTATGTTAAGAGATGTGATTAATTTGGAATATGGAACCTGGACTATCCTGTTTCAAAATCAGTGGTGGGATTCAAATAGGTGAACAACCGGTTCTCTGTGTGGATGCCACTTCCGGAAGTCCATTCTGGGCCTGGGCAACAAAAAATTAGCTACCGGTTCTGCCGAAGTGGTGCAAACTGGCTGAATCCCACCACTGGCTATGGCCCTGATTTAAAAGTAAAAGTAAAGGAAATTTTCTGAGAATAGCCAAGAAATTTCCCATTGAACATAGAAAGATTGCTGAAGTTACAGTGATGGAATGACATAAAGGTATAGAATAGGTGTCCCAAAGGTGTTTTTGCACGAGGCAACTGGACTTTCTTGTTTTTTTCTTTGAAGAGGTTTCGCTTCTAATCCAAGAAGCTTCTTCAGCTTCTGAAGAGTTGAAGAAGCTTCTTGGATGAGAAGCGAAATGTCTACAAAGAAAAACAAGAAAGTCAAGTTGCCTTGTGAAAAAGCACCTTTGGGACAACCATGACCTGGATGACCCCATAGACATATAGAAAAGGAGGTACCTGGCTCAACAGTAGCACCTATGAGAGGGATCTAAGAGTCCTAGTGGACAATCACTTAAGTATGAGCCAAAAAAAAAGCCAATGCAGTCTTGAGCTGCAACAACAGATGGAGAGTTCACAAGATCACAAGGGATAGCACCACTCTAGACTGCACTAGTGAGGCCACACTTGGAATACTGTGTCCAGTTTTGGTCACCGTGTTCCAAAAAAAGATGCTAAGATCCTAGAAAGAGTACAGAGAAGAGGAACCAAGATGATAAGGGGTCTGGAGGCTAACTTACACAATAAACAGATAAGGGAACGAAGTATGTTTAGCTTAATGAAAAGGAGGATTAGTAATGACATGATAGTAACCTTCCAGTATTTGAGGGACAGTCACAGACAAGAGGAGGTTGACTTATGCTCCAAAGAATGAGGGCAGGACAAGAAGCAACAGGTGGAAGTGCCTCAAAGGGAGTGAGAACAATTGATTGATGGAACAGCTTGCTTCCAGGAGTTGTGGGTGCTCTGTTGCTGGAAGGTTGAACAATAATTTGTCTGGGATGCTGTAAGGACTCCTGCTTAGAAGACTTCCAAGGTCTCTTCCACTCTATGATTGCCTAATGTTCTAACATCAAAATACCTGTCGTGTTGACTCGTTGTCTCTTATAAACCAATGATTCTCACCTATTTTCCTTCTTAGGTTACCTCCTGGTTTAAAAACATCACAGAACGCTTCGATAAATATGCAACTGCCTTCGAGAGAAACAAGCTCTTATTTCAATAGCGCAGCTCCAAGAAATACGGTGGGCTACTCATCGCCGAGAGCCAATTCTGTTCCCATCATCCCTTCGGTGGGCTTAGATGAAGCCTGCATGCAGACTCAAAACACTTCAGACACCACAGGCATCAAATGGTGCAAAAACTCCTATTCCACTGAAATGGTCAACATGAGTGCCCCAGCCAGCAGCTGTCTTATTGCAGAACAACAAGAAGTTAAACTATTGTTAGAAACTGTCCAGGAACAGATCCGAATTCTGACCGACGCAAGGAGGTCAGACAACTTCGACCTTTCCAAGGTCAAGGCGGAGAACAGTAGAAGTGGGAACACGGCTTTTCTGCCCATGAGCCCTGTGGCCAAATCAGAGCGAGAGCAGACACAGTTTGTCTTAAAAAGGGAATCGAAAAGAGACTCGGCATCCATCAATTGACTTTGACCCGGGGGTGGATGGGAGGGTAAGATGGGGTGGGGTGGGGTGGGGCTGAATGGTTCTGTGCATTTGAAGCTTTGCTAAAACAGGAAAGAGAGGAAATTACAAATTATTTATATGCATTAATTTAAAAAAAAACATCTACTTAGAAGAAACCAAATAGTCTATCACCCTCATCTCAGTGTTTTTTAACAAAATATTTTTTTAACGGAAAGAGTTACCAGGTGGTATGACCCTTAACCAGAAGTTCTGTTTTTTTGTTTTCTTGTTTTTTAATTCTTTCTGGTTGGTTTTCTTTCTTCCCTTTGTCCCTTTTTTTTTTTTTACTTCTGCCCATCTCTCTTCTTTGGTTGTTCCTTCCAAGCCTACATATTCTCCTCCAACTTTGTTGACTGAACTGTCAATGGGACGTTTTCACCTAAATCAGTGATGGTGAACCTTTTAGAGACAGAGTGCCCAAACTACAACCCAAAAACCACTTATTTATCGCTGGGTGCCAGGTGGGCGTGGCCCACTGGGTGGGCGTGGCTGTAGTGGTCATGGCAGACAAGAGTGGGTGTGGCCAAGATGGGCGTAGTCACCTTGATGTTGCTCATGGGGAGGGACGCCTGTGGGGGCTGGGCAGGGTTGGGGGAGATCCAGGGGGGTCTCTGGCAGGTGGGATGGTGGGCAGGAGGCAAGGTGAGGCAGGGCAGGGGTGCCATTGTCACAGGGCAAGGTGAGACAGGGGCTGGCTGCTGCCTGACACCGTCGGTCCCCACACACAGAGGCCAGCGAGCGCACAGGGCCCAACAGTGTCTGTCAGCAGCCACAGCCTGCCGGCCCCTCAACCGGTGCACTCTGGGGCTCCGCATCCCACCGCCAAAAGTTCAGAGAAGCTGTGTCTGAGCTGGACGGACAGCCGACAGCTGAGGAGGCGATGCAGTGGGTCGTGCCCGGGAAAAGGAGAGCATGCGAGGCCAAGAGGGGATGGAGGGGAGAGAAACCAGATGTGCTGGGATGCATCCAGCCACATGGGACCTCAGCGAGTTAGCAGGCGGCTGGTTGAAGAGGGACAGTTGCCATCTCCAGGGCATAGCGCATGTGCCCACAGAGAGGGCTCTGAGTGCCGCCTCTGGCACACGTGCCATAGGTTGGAATGGAACCGTACTAGAATGCAGCTCCTAGTCTCATTAAATTCCCACTGATTTTAGAGCATTTTATGTGAAAGGTTTTCGACTTCTTACAAGGAATTCACGACTTGTAATCCAAATCTCTGAAGTCCTTTAGTAATAATTTGACTCCTTCATTCTCCAGATCTACAGCGAACACCGTTGCTATACCCTAAGCCTTAGGCCACACATTTGTAATAATAAAACAAATACAAATGATAAAATCGATGAAAGACAATCCCAAGTTGTTTTCTCCAGATTCTGTGACTGATACCTCTCACCCCAGCTAGCCATGTTGTGTGGGGCATGATGATCAACCCAACCATTATATCCGAAGGAGAACATCAGAACATTGGCTTAAGCAGAAAACTAAATATAATAGCAACATTTTCACAAGTAGTGAACTATTTGCCTGGGTTAATAAATTTATTATGAGGGTGAAGGTGAAGAGAATTTGGAAAGAGGGTGTGTGTGTTCCTTTGTTTGGGGGTGTTTTGTTTTTTTTTGGCAAGTGTCTTTTCTCCTAAAATTTTAAGAAAATCCCAAAGTGCTAGCAACATTCTTCAGGAGAACGTTCTTTTCCATTCATTAATGCAAATAGACTTTTCTCCTTATATGACCCTCAGTGTTTATTGTCACGTCAAGATTCACATTCTAATACTCCAGCAAATATAAATATTTTACAACTCCCTTTTCTAACCAGATCGCTGGCATTTGCAATTCTCCAAACTCAACCAGTACAATGAAAGATGGTTTTTTGTTTTTTTTTTGAATTTGTGAGTTATAATTTAACACCATCTGCACAACGCCAGATTGAGTAAGACTGTCTCACAATAGGTCTTTCTTTGTTCCTCTTTCACTTGGTCCAGAAAGCTTAGTTTCAGAAGAAGAGTATTTAAGTAGCAAAATTCTAGGAAACTGTTTTGCCTGTTTTATCTTCAGGATCTCTGGGAGGAAGGTAAAACATTGCAAATATGCAGGTTATATTTATATATTATGATTTTTTAAAAAAAAAATTAAGAAGGTCCCTTAATCTACATTATTTTCCAGGAAACATATGCTATTATTACTATGTTTTTCCTGAAGGTTACCTGTGAACTCCAAGGAAATTGTTCAAATATATGCATTATCTGGGGTTTTTTTTTCGTTCTTACTCAACAACTAAAGGATCCAATATGTTTCTCTATTAAACATATATTTATAATTGTCAGTTCCATTTCTACAATCCCTATTGGTGCCAGCTATTGAGTATTGAAACCTACTTTGGCCGTGTCAAAAAGTAAGGCTTAATTTTCTCACATTATTTCTGATTGCCCTCATGAGGAATTTCATGGAATATAAGAAAATGGATTAACCTATGTGGACTTTTCTGTGAACTTCATACCCTCCTGTATACATTTGAAGTCTTCAGGCATTAATATGTGGTAGAAAGAGGTTTCTTGGGCATAACTTAGCGGGCCTTTGGCTGTCAAAACGAGAAATACACTTCCTATTTTCTCTTCTCCTTTGCAAAGTCATTAGAAGAATGTACACATTTCCCCACAGAAGCATCATGCTAATTTAACTTCTGAGGTTGCAGAGGGTACATAAGAGGTACTTATGTACCCTCTGCAAATTTACCCTTACAGGCCTATAAAGCGGGAATTGCTGATACTCCCCAATCTTAACGGGCCCATCCGCATCTATCTGTAGTTGGATGCTCATTCTATACATTGTGCATTCTGCTCAGCCAAAGTGGTTTTAGAAAAAAAGTGTTCATTGGTTTAAGGGGAGTGAGCACAGGATCAAGTCTTTATTTGTTTATTTATTTTTTAAAAAAAGAAAGATAATTTGGGGTTTTCTTAAGCACTTGAAGTTTATTTTGTATTGTTTTTATTTAACCACAAACCACACTATGGCATCAGAATAAAGAAGTTGTGTTCAGTAACCACCTATCTATTAGTACTTTTTTAATTTTGTTTTTAAAGAAAGAGCTGGTTCAACTGTTATCTATTCTCTCTCTCTCTCTCTCTCTCTCTCTCTCTCTCTCTCTCTCTCTCTCTCTCTCTCTCTCTCTCTCTCTCTCTCTCTCCACACACACTAATGCAGAATCATATATTTTAAAATATATGCACAATGAAGATAAAATACACTTAACACTCCGACCCAAAGCCAAAATAAATTGTGTTAGCGTGATTCCATGTTTCTCTAATTGGAGTGTCCTAACACCATCGTTCTGTTTCCAAACTGAATCTGAAAAAAAAGCAATATTTGTGCTCTTGTGAAATGAACTGGATAAAAAGACCTTGAAAAGTATCTTGTATTTTTTTCTCCCGGTTCCACAGCCCTGTGCTATAAAACTATATATTTTTTAAAAAAAACAACAGAGTGCACAAAACACTTGTTTTCTCCCTTTCCAATGTCGATGGAAGTATCTTTATATAACTTGATACAACTTTCTAAAGCTGAAATCTTTCAACGTGTGTTTTCAACGTAGCCATACGGGAAGGCAAATTTGTACCAGGTCTGATAATTCCCACAAAGTAACAAGAATGATCCAATACTTTGCCCCTAAGAGCCCCTAAGGTAATTCTTAAGTTTTCTCTTGACAAGAAATACTGAATTGGCAGTAATGCCTAAGAATGGACACATAAAACATTTTTGCATCCCAACGATCTTCAAAAAATACTTTGGAAACACACTGACGGATTTCTCTTGGAGAAAGAATTCTATGCTTTAGGCTATGCCTGTCTTAAAACGTAACACCATTTACTTTTCTTGAATGCAGCAAATTTAGACCAGCAATGTATTAATGATGCAATTATTGGGGTTTTTTTTATCTCTCTCTTTTTTTTTTGCTTAGTTTTGACTTTTGTTTTGAACTGACCTGAGAGTTGAAGATCTAAAAAGGTGGGAAATCTTCCGTTTGTGTTAGCAATGCTCTCTGTATCCAACTAAGGATGTGTGTGACTGTTATATGTTATCTGTTCTATTCAGTTTTTAGCATGTTTGAATAGAGAGACATTAATATTAACCACATGAAAGACTAATGTAGTTATTTGCTAAGAACGTAACTTCATCTTCTCGATACAATTAAGGGGAAATCTGAAAGATGTTCGGATCCAGGGCATTTTTAATCTGGAGAATGTTTCCGTTCTCTGATTTATTTTCCCTGTTAGAGATTGAATACTTTTTCTACTCCGATCTGACATTTTAATTACGGCGATTGTGCATTTTATTACGTACATTTGCTGCACACAAAATCCAAAGGTACTGGTGGAATTGTACTCTGCCTTATCCGCCCTATGAAAAAGAATATGCTGGAATATACTGTATACTCTTATGCACAAAGAGTCCCAGAGTGGGAATCAAAGCTACCTAATAAATGTTAAAATCAGCCTCAGATGTATGCAGCACGAGGTCCACCTCTTTTGGCCATGCACAACACTTCACATGCACAGCTTAGATTGCATCACTGCAGTGCAATCTTTATTGGAAGGAAAATATCAGATTCCAGCATGCTTCTGCTGACAGGCTTGATCCATGGGAATCTGTGGAGCATCAAGTGATGTCACATGCCTCAGGATCCTTATAGTCTGATCCAGCTAGATGCATATCCTCTGTACGCACTGCAGAAAATGCTATTTTCCTCACGGCGGGAGGAAAAGTCCCATGTTAAGAGTAGCAGGGACTATAAAATATATCCTGTTTCCTATAGTTTATACCGTTGAACCATCGTTTGGGATTTTATGGATGTATCTGCAGAAATTGCAGTTGTGATGACGGTGGCAGCTGTTGCAACAATTGAATGTGGAGTACAGTTTTGAGACAAATGGGTAAAAATGCATTTAGAGGCACCACAACTCATTTACCTGAGCATGTGGTTCTTTTATCGTACACGGTCTGACAATCCCACCCAACAAGACTTTTCTGTGTCAAGACCAGGTGAGATGGTCAGCATAGAAGTTGAATTGAATGAATGAATGAATGAATGAATGAATGAATGAATGGCTCCGTTGGCAATTGACATAAAAATAAAAAGAGTTAAAATTAGAGTAAGGAGAATTAATTTGTAAATTCCATCCATTTAGGCTGGTGCAGGATTCTGTGTGTCCCATTTTACCCTTTCTAACAGATTTTAATTTTTTGTGAGTTTTCAAGGCCTTGGCAATATTCAAGATACAAGGGCAATTTGGAAATAAACCTCCATTTGGTTATCAATGACAGACACTGGCAGATAGATAAATTTTATTATTCACATTGGAAACTGACAACATTACATTACTTTTTGACATAATCGCCATTCAAAGTGAGGCACTGGTCATAACGTCTTACAAGGTTTAAAATTCCTTAGTAATAGTCGCCCGGTGCCAAATCTGGGCTATAGGAGGGGTGATCAAAAACATCCCAACGGAACTGCTTCAAAAGTTTTTGGGTGCGTCTATCTATATTAATATTCCCAAGAATGGATAAATATTTGAAACAAAACAAGAGTGTACATAATTATTATAAAGAAATACATTTCTTTTTTAAAAAACACCCTTATTAAGTTTTGATAAAATAAAATACAAAAGAGAACAAGAAAAGAGGGAGGGAGAAAGGAAATCAAAAGAAGAAAAAGTTAAAAAGTGAGAAAAGAAAGAAAAAGGGGAGGGGAGGGATAAAACAAAGAAATATATATATATAAAAGACTTTTTACCTTCTTTAGTAGATACAAGTAAAACAAATATATAATCAAGTAGTCTCTTGTTAAGTCTAAGTCAAACCTAACATAATCAATATGATTCTAAATTTAACAGCGTACACAATATATCTACAGTCTTCAACAAATCTAATCATCCAATCATTGATTCAAAAATACTTATCCATCATTAGCAAACAAGATTATAAAGATAATCTCGTTTAAAAATAACCTAAAGCAAGTCTTAAAAACAAGCTAAATAGTCAATTTCAACATCTACCTTTATTTATTTTTTCCAAATTTTTCATTACTAATTTATAAATATATATATATATATATACTTCTCAGTAAGGTACAATAGACTGGACCTGCCCTTTCAATAGCGAAGCTGTCCAAAATATTTCTCTATGAGAATTCTTGTATTTTACTTTTTAACCTTGCCATAACACCCGTTCTTTTATGAAGAAAAAAAATAGGTTAAGTTGGTCTTATGTAATGTTTTTCTACCAAGCTGCTTTTCATCATCTTGCAGTTCAATAAAGCATCAGTTTCAATGATTCAGTGGTATTGAAGATATATCTTCAGAGTGATGAATAAGAGGTACATTTTTTTTTAATTCCACTTAAGATATACAGCAATATGTCTAGGAGGTGTAATGAGTAAAAGAACTAACGAAGAATAAAAGCACCATAATTCACAAACCAGTTGATCAAGAAGGTATGCAAAATTGACAAAAACTGTGCTTTAGCCTCAGGCTACCAAGACAGATTTTTATCCCATAGGACTGGATAGCTTTTGATTTGCTTTTCCCAAAATAATTTGCAATTCAAAAAAAATGGAATTGCCCATTGATTAGCATTATTATTTATTTAAATTTATAGGCCACCTGACTCCCAATGACTTCTTCAATGTCTGTAATACAGGGAGTCCTCAACGTATGACCACAATTGACTTTCCTTGTCAGAAGATCACAAAAGGGGATCACATGACTGTAAACGTTGTAAATATGAACCAGCTGTCAAGCATCCACATTTTAATCATGGCCAAGATGCCACAATAGGCTTAAGTGTGAAAAACGAGTCATGTCCCTTTTTTGAGGACCGTTGTAAGTTTGAACAGTCACTAAATTGGAAATTGCAAGTTGAGGACTATCTATAAATTCCTAACTTAAAAGATGAGCAAACTAAATATAAATACCCCATAAAATAAATAAAACTAAAAGGCATTCTGTATGTGTTCCGGGATACAATGCTTACAATAATACTGTATTTTATTTTTTGTTTGTTTGTTTTGTAAAATTGAAATTAAATAAAATTACCGCTCTAAAAAGCCGACAGAAGAACTTTAGGAAAGAACAGATGTAAAACTGCCATAGATCAGTAGCAGATAGAATCAGTAAAGTCCTAGAATTGTACGTGATTCATATTCTTCGTCTCTTCCCAGAATATTAAATAAGATTTACATCTTTTCCTGCCAGTGTCAGCCAATGGAGAACAGCTGGGATGGAAAATGCGAAATAATAGAGAGAAGACTGACTGGCAGGCTTAATTCTTAATTTATTTTCCAACTTCTATTTAAAAATGGCAATATATGGTAAGTGGCTTTACAGAGGCAGAAAATTGCAAACAGGTTTTGTTAGTTTGGGTGCATAGAGTGTATCTACTGGAATATAATATTTTTTATTGCTTCTGTTTTTTTAAAAAAATAGTCTGGATGTGGATACACTTTTAGGAGCATTGTTTTCTAAATGTACTATAAAATGTATCATGAACAGCGTGGTTAACAATTCTCTCCTTCTCTCATGTGTTACAGGTAGTCTTCAACCAATTGGTGCCCAAATTTGCATCGCTGAGCAAGATGGTTGTTCACTTAACTGAGCCTGATTTTGTGACCTTTTTTTTTGCCATGGTTAAGGGAATCATGTAGTTGTTTAAGCGACTCACGGACCTTAAGCAAATTGGCTTTCTCTATTCACTTTACACATCAGAAGCTAGATGGGAAGCCTATGTCTGTGTAATGCGTTTATGCTTAGATTTTGTCACTGAGAACAGATGATGTCCTTAAGATTTACAAGGAATGAAAAAAAATTCAAATTCAAGTCAGGAGGCTAATACAGAAATACTGAAATAGCACTAGAGAAGTGGGATGAGCAGACTGAAAGTCTATGAAAAGTCCAAGGTCAACCATTTAACCAGTGTGTAGTTGTGGGTGGACCTCATCACGGATCTTCCTGGCCCCAATCCATCATGTAAAGCACTACTCTACTCATAATAATAATAATGATAAAGTTGGAAGGGACCTTGGAGGTCATCTACTCCAACCCCCTGCTCAGGCAGGAAACCCTATACCATTTTGGACAAGTGGCTGTCCAGTTTCTTCTTAAAAACTTCCAGTGTTCGCGCATTCACCGCTTCTGGAGGCAGGTTGTTCCACTGGTTAATTGTTCTCACTGTCAGGAAGTTTCTCCTTAGTTCTAGGCTGCTTCTCTCTTTGGTTAGTTTCCATCCGTTGCTTCTTGTCCTGCCTTCAGGTGCTTTGGAGAATAGCTTGACTCCCTCTTCTTTGGGGCAACATCTGAGATATTGGAACACTGCTATCCTGTCACATCCTAGTCCTTCTCTTCATTAGACTAGTCATACCCAATTCCAGCAACCGTTCCTTATATGTTTTAGCCTCCAGTCCCCTAATCATCTTTGTTACTCTTCTCTGTACTCTTTCTAGAGTCTCAACATCTTTTTTACATCGTGGTGACCAAAACTGGATGCAGTATTCCAAGTGTGGCCTTACCAAGGTGTTGTAAAGTGGTATTAATACTTAGCGTGATCTTGATTCTATCCCTCTGTTAATGCAGCCTAGCACTGTGTTGGCCTTTTTGGCAGCTGCAGCACACGGCTGGCTCATATTTAGGTGATTGTCCACTAGGACTCCGAGGTCCCTCTCACAGTTACTACTATTGAGCGAGGTACCCCCTATACTATACCTGTACATTTGTACTCAGCCTGTAATGACATCAAGAACCTGTCATCAAACTACCTATGAATACACAAATTGGTCAAACTTTTTAACCTTTTAACCTCTATAAATATTATTCAGAATTATTTCAGAAAGGATAAACTCCCATCTATTGAGCAGTGAAGGGCACACTGAAGTTTCTCTGCTCCTGTCTCATTTGCGTCCCCAAATTCACATTCTGAGGCAAAGTTTTGAATGCGGTAAAATCAGCAGGAGAATTCTATTTATATGGCTGGATGCCGGTTGAAGAGCTAAATTTGAGATCCTCAATAGATGCCGTTCTGAAAAAAAAAAATGACGTGTTTCCCTCCCACCATTCATAAAGATTTAAGTGGGGTTTTGTCTTCCTGATTTCGTCCTTTTCATCCAGCTGAGAAAATTTTTTTTTACCTCATGCTAAGTTTTGGAAGAGCAACCTGGGGAGATGTGATATAAAAGACGAGTCATTTCCTTTGTCAACAGAATATTTTAAGAACCATCCTGGAGCGTGAAGAATCATCAGAACAATGCTGGAAACCCTTAATATAATTTTAATCAGGAAGCTGACTTGATAAGATTTAATCGCTGTGATCAACATCATCATCAGAGTGATTGAACCCATAATTATTTGCAAGACTTATCTGGAGCTGATACTTCCTGTCTCTTGAAGGGGGTTCATCGGAAATCTATCCAAGATGTTTTGAATAGACATTTTACCTGGGAAGGGGTAGAGTAGCATTCATTGCCCTTGAAAGAGGAGGAGATGGAACCCACCACAAAAAGCATTATTTTTTGGTCTAATACATCATGAGTGATAGATTGAAATCTTACCTTTTTTTTTTTTAGGAGGAGGGAGCCTGTGTAGTACATGATAAAATGAAATCTTCTAGTGTTTTATGTTAGATCTCATCTCTAATACACAAGAACCCGACTGTTCTTTAATCCAGGAAGTGGTGATTTTTTAAAATGAGGAATTGTTCTTAGCAGGAGAGCTTGAAACAAAGAAATACCTCCTAAAAAGTTGTCTTTATGGGATACCTCCCACCATCACCCCAACCCCTAGAATGAAAGGGCAAGAAAGATGCTTAGCAATTCTGAAGGAGCTACGAAAAGAGAGGGGAGATAGAAAAAGGACAGGTAAGCTGGAGAAGGGCCTAATGCTGGGAAAGATTGAGGGCAATAGAAGAAGGGGACGACAGAGAATGAGGTGGCTGGATGGAGTCACTGAAGCAGTAGGCGTGAGCTTCAATGGACTCCAGAAGATGTTAGAGGACAGGAAGGCCTGGAGGAACGTTGTCCACGGGGTCGCGATGGGTCAGACATGACTTCGCAATTAACAACAACAACAACAAGCTCTTGTTGTATGGGGACCACACAGGGATATCTGCAAGGTCTGGTCAAAAAACAGTCAAGATGGTGTTTGTGATGGATCAATGGAAGATCTACTTGTTTTTGGTGGATATTGCACTTTTAAAAACAGATAGAGCTTTGTGCCATTGCGGCCACCATGTTGACTTCTGACTCGACATGGTGGCCACAGTGGCACAACCAAAACTCTGTTATATATATTTTTTACATGCAATACCCACAAAAACAGGGCTTCCATTCATCCATCATGAACATCATCTTGACTTTTTTTTTTACCACATTCTGTGGACACCTTTCATTTTACCCTTAACATTTTGGAAGAGGTAGGGATCAATGTCGTGTGATGATGGTTCTAAATAAGCAATTCTTAGATTTCAAGGTTTCTTCCCCCCCCCCCCTGAAATGAAGTGTTGTAATCTTTGCTTATTTTGAAAAAAAAAAGTATCTTAAAATGAATGCTTCATGCTTCCGAATCATAAGAAACTCTGCCACTATTCTCAACAAGATCAAAAGGGAGTTTCACAGCCTTTCCCTAAACAATATGGTAAAAAATAATAAAATAGCGCATTAAAAGATAAAACCCATACTTTATCCCTGTAAGAAGCAGCAGAGCAAAACAAATGGTCCTGAATTTATTTATAATTTAGCTTTCAGAGCATATTTTCATACGCATGTCCATCTTTTGATGGGCATCTTGAGTCTGTCAATTGGTCTAGTCAAGAACCCACCCCGAGTTGGCATAAAAATCACATACAGTGGGAATGTAAATTTTAAATCAGGCGAAGTTGTGACCGAGGAACAGTGTTGGGATACACAAAGGCACATGTGGCAGATCAAAAAATCCTCCCGCTTTCACACAGTCACTCTGTTGTGTCAAGGGAAAGACCAGGGTAGAAACCGTCCCTGAAAACTCATCCATTAAATCTTTTAATTTGAACATTGTGCTGAATTTCATTCGCTCAATGAAATGAGTGGAGACTCCGTGTGGGAGACGACTATTCAATCATACCGTGGCTTAGATCGCAAGGCTGCCAGGCCTAGCATGATGCAGACGGAGGTCAGCGCCTCCACTAAGGATGCTGCCTGGCTGAATCTAAGAATAAATGTTCTCATTAGTGCATACAAGAAATGCGGCAGTTTTAGCTATTGGCTGGTTTGGATGGATAAAGAATATGCATCCAAGGTTTTCAGGCCCAGAAGGGAGGGAAGCATTTTGCAGATCTTCGTAGCGGCACCAAATACTCTTTTGTATCTTCTGAATTTTCCCAGCCCATTCTTCACTGTGAAAGTGTTCACTTTTCCATCAAAACAAGCCAAAGCATATAAATGTCCCTGTTGTTTAGTGTGGTGATATCTCTTTGTTACGTTGTCTTTTCATATGGATGGGGTGAGGAGTAGGAGGAGGGGGAGAAGGAGGTGGAAGGAGGAGCAGGTGGAGGAGAAGGAGAAGCAGGTGGAGGAGGAGGAGGAGAAGGGGAGGGGGAAAGGGAGGGGAGGGGAGGAATAGGAAGAGGAGAAGGAGAAGCAAGTGGAGGAAGAGGAGTAGAAGGAGAAGGAAGAGCAGGATGAGGAGGGGAGAGGAAGGGAGAGGAGGAGCAGGAGGAGGAGAAGAAGAAGAAGCAACGGAGGAGGAGGAAGGGGAGGGGAATAGCAGGAGGAGAAGGAGAAGCAGGTGGAGGAGAGGAGTAGAAGGAGAAGGAAGAGGGGGAGGGGAAAGGGAGGGGGAGGGGAGCAGGAGCAGGAGGAGTAGAAGGAGAAGTAAGTGGAGGAAGCGGAGATGAAGGAGAAGGAAGAGCAGGATGGGGAGAGAGAGGGGAAGAGGAAGGGAGAGGAGCAGGAGGAGGAGAAGAAGCAATGGAGGAGGAGAAGGAGAAGGAGAAGCAGGTGGAGGGGGAGGAAAAGGGGAAGGGGAGGGGAAGGGGAAGGAAAACTGGTGGAGAATTGGTGGAGAAGAAGGAGAAGGAGAACTGATGGTGGGGAAGGAGAGGAAGGAGACGGAGGAGGAGAATAGCTAGGTTTAGCAGACTAGTGGTGAATTGTAGCTTACCCAAGGCAATTCAAGAATTCAAGGTAGAATAAAGATGGCTTTCTTTGAGATAGGTTGGGCTGAAAGGGAATTACTGGCCCCAAAACATCCACTGAGCTGCTATAACTGAAATCCTATAAGAGAAATCCTATGCTCACTTCAGAATCTTAACTATTACACCCTATTGCAGGGGTGTCAAACTCAATTTCATTGAGGGCCGCATCAGCATTGCGGTTACCCTCTGGGGGCCGGGGGGTGCGGCCTACTGGGTGGGTGTGGATGGAGTGGGTGTGGCCTACTGGGTGGGCATGGCCAGCTCTACATCGCTCGCGTCAAGGGCGCCTGTGGGGGCCTGGGAAGGGGTGGGACAGATCTGAGGGTCTCTGGCAGAAGGGGGTGGGACCAGGGCAAGTGCCAAGGCATGGTCCATTTCTTCATTCCTCACAAAGGGTGACACCTCCCCAGCATGCACCCAGGGGGCGGGGCCGACGTGGCAGGGGCTGGTTCCTCGCTGTTTCTAGACGGCCTTGTGGAGCTAAGACTGAGTGCGTTTCAGCATAGATGGCCACCACAAAACTGTACATTGGCTCCCAGCCGGTCTGGGCCAGGGCCAAGGCAGTGGGGGGCCGTTCCCTCACTGTTTCCAGGATGGCTCCGCGGGCCACATGAAACCACTTCGCGGGCCGCATCCGGCCCCCGGGCCTTATGTTTGACATGTCTGCCCTATTGGTTCTTAACCTGAAATGCATCAGAGATTTTGTTGATGGTGCCAGGAATAAATGGGCTTCTGCAAAGGTCTAGTGAGGCTTCATGTCAGATTCTTTAAGGAGCATAAACTTTTTTAACATTTTATTTTAGGGAGCATAAGGAATCCAACGCAGAGCAGAAGGTCTTCTACTGAATTTTTTAAAAGGCGTTTTTTTTACATGCGTACCTTTTGGCCCAACCCAAATCAAGATTTTTACGTGCATTTAGGGAAATGCCAAAAATTAGAATAGGAGAGGAGAATTTATTTTATTTTATTTTATTTGGAGGGGGGGATACAAGCGTTTTTAAGACAGCCATTTGTCCGAAATGGTATAGGGTTTCCTGCCTGAGCAGGGGGTTGGACTTGATGACCTCCAAGGTCCCTTCCAACTTTATTACTATTACTATTACATTTTTTTAATTACGTGCTTTCTAGCATATGCATGGCAAGTTTTCAATATTACCCAACAAAGGGGG
>NW_015390226.1:0-4714 GCF_001527695.2 Protobothrops mucrosquamatus
TATTGTTATGGCGATGGGCCAGCCCAAGAGATAAAACAAAGCAAGAGACATGCAAAATGTAGAGAATGCAAAGTTAAAGCCAATAAAGCTGTCCCTCCAGACAGCATGTTTTATGTATGTGTACATGCAAAAATAGCTAACATGTAAAGCTAATTGGTTGGAATGGATCACTCCACGGTAGTTGAAGCAATCATGTTAATTCCAGTTGAAGCAATCATGTTAATTCCAGAATGGCTGGAATTAGGGTGGGTTAAAAAACAAAAGGCACAAAGCTCTTTGAGGCAGTCTGGAGTATTCATTAGGATAGGAATACAGAATCTGCTAAAACACATGAAGAATGTGTTTGGCCAGTCTAGAGAAAAAAAGGACCAGGGGTGACAGGGTAGCAGTCTTCCAATATTTGAGGGGCTGCCACAAAGAAGAGGGGGTCAACTTATTTTCCAAAAAACCAGAAGGCAAGACAAGAAACAATGGATGGAAACTAATCAAGGAGAGAAGCAACCTGGAATTAAGGGGAAACTTCCTAACAGTGAGGACAATTAACCAGTGGAACCGCTTGCCTCCAGAAGTTGTGGGTGCTCCATCACTGGAGGTTTTTAAGAAGAGCCTGGACAGTCACTTGTCTGAAACGGTATAGTGCAGTGGTTCTCAACCTGTGGGTCGGGACCCCATTTGGGGTCGATCGACCATTTCACGGGGGTCGCCAAGCAAGGCTGTCCACCATTTTTTTTGTCCGCCATTTTTTTTGTCTGCCATTTTTTTCCCCTTTTCCGGCGGGTGCCTTACCTCCCTTGGGCTGGGCCAGCTGGTGGTCAGCCTGCTCCGTCTCTGCCGCTTGCCAGCTACGCCTCGGCCAGCGCAGGGGGCGGAACCACGCATGCGCGGCACTCCCGGGCAGGGAAAGTCCTCGACTTACGACCGGTTGGGTAGTCCTCGACCTACGACCGGTTTAGTCCTCGACTTACAACCGGTTTAGTCCTCGACTTACGACCGGTTGGGGTCGCGGCATTAAAAAGGTTGAGAACCACTGGTATAGTGTCTCCTGCCCATGCAGGGGGTTTCAAGAAGAAACCAATATGGCTGCACAAAAGTCTCTCTGACAAACGGAAAGACAAAAAGCTCAAATACAAAAAAATGGAAAGAGGGGCACATAACTAAGGCCAATTATCAGCAGACAGCCAGAACATGCAAAGATGAAGTCAGGAAAACAAAGGCTCAGAACGAACAAAGACTTGCAACAGAAATCATGGATAATAATAAAAAAACGTTTTTTCCAACATATTAACAACAAGAAAAAAGTCAAGGAAACTGTAGGTCCACTAAAGAGAGAAGATGGCAAGGAAATAACAGGCAACAGGGAGAAAGCAGAGCTGCTTAACTCATACTTTGCATCAGTCTTCACACAAAAAAGAAACTATAGCCCAACATACCCAAAAACCACTGCAAAAGACAAATTAGAAACAAATATTAAAATAAGGAAGAAAATGGTAAGAGAACACGTATCCAACTTTGACGAATATAAATCACCGGGGCCTGACAGATTACATCCCAGCCAGCAGTGTGCAGCAGCAGCCAAAAAAGCTATAGCCCAACATACCCAAAAACCACTGCAAAAGACAAATTAGAAACAAATATTAAAATAAGGAAGAAAATGGTAAGAGAACACGTATCCAACTTTGACGAATATAAATCACCGGGGCCTGACAGATTACATCCCAGCCAGCAGTGTGCAGCAGCAGCCAAAAAAGCTAATACAATTTTGGGTTGTATAAAACAGAGGCATAGAATCAAGATCACGTGAAGTATTAGTACTGCTTTATAAAACCCTAGTGAGACCACACCTCAAATACTGAAGCCAATTTTGGTCACCATATCACAAAAAAGATGTTGAGAATTTGGAAAAAATCCAGAGAAGAGCAACTAAGATGATCAAAGGCCTGGAAGCCAAAACATACGAAGAACGGCTGCAGGACTTGGGTCTGGCTAGTCTAAAGAAAAGAAGAAATAGAGGAGACATGATAGCAGTCTTCCAGTATTTGTGGGGTTCTACAAAGAAGAGGGGATCACGTTATTCTCCAAATGCGCCAGAGGGCAAGACAAGAAACGATGGTTGGAAACTGATCAAGGAGAGAAGCTACCTGGAATTAAGGAGAAACTTCCTGATAATGAGGACAATTAACCAGTGGAACAGCCTGCCTCCAGAAATCGTGGGCGCTCCATCACTGGAGGTTTTTAAGAAGAGGCTAGACAGTCACTTGTCTGAGATGGTATAGGTTCTCTTGCTTGAGCGAGGGGCTGGACTAGAAGACCTCCAAGGTCCCTTCCAGCTCCTATTCTATTCTATTCTATTCTATTCTATTCTATTCTATTCTATTCTATTCTATTCTATTCTATTCTATTCTATTCCTTATTTCTATTCTATTCTACTCTACTCTACTCTACTCTACTCTACTCTACTCTACTCTACTCTACTCTATCCCACCCCACCCCACTCCACTCCACTCCATTCTATTCTATTCTATTCTATTCTATTCTATTCTATTCTATTCTATTCTATTCTATTCTACTTCAGGATGGACTAGTGACCACCAAGGTCCCTTCCAACTCTGTCATTCTGTCATTCTTTTACTGCACGGTGCAGGGAGTTGGCTTAGATGACCTCCAAGGTCCCTTACAGTCCTATGATCTCATTAGTTATGTGGCTCAATTCCTCCTAAGCCCCCATGGCTTCTTTTAGCCTTTCTTCCTCTTCTCCATCCATCCCCTGTCTGGCTCTCTCTTTTAAGATAACAATGCTTTTGACAGTTTTTAAATAAAAGGAGAGAAAAAAATATCCCCTTCTCTGGGAAAAAAAATTGCAAATCCCTCAATGTATTTTTAGCATGCTTGGTTTCGTTTCTTATTGTCTGTGGCTGAATCTATTTCTCCAGGGCCCAAAGAAAGGAATTTTATTTTTTTTTAGCAGCTCATGCTGATACCTGTATACAGCCAAAATCTCCCCTGTTTTGCTGTGTTCTTTTCTTGTCCTTGCTCCATTCCCCTCTTTTGTTAACCATCTCCCTGAACTCCCCAAAGCTACTTAACCGTGGCTTAATAATAATAACAATAATAATAAGAATAATAATAACAAATTTTAAGGAGGTACCTGGTTGACAATTAGGATGCTGGCAGCAACCTGTGTCAACCATCAGCGCCAGCCAATTTGAATGTTCAGTTGACTGAGGTTTATGTCTAATGAATAATAATAATAACAAATTATAATAACAACAAATAATAACAACAACAAATAATAACAATAGCAATAATAATAGAGTTGGAAGGGACCTTGGAGGTCTTCTAGTCCAACTCCCTGCTCAAGCAGGAAACCCTATACCATTTCAGACAAATGGCTGTCCAGTCTCTTCTTAAAAACATCCAGTGTTGGAGCATTCACCGCTTCTGGAGGCAGGTTGTTCCACTGGTTAATTGTTCTCACTGTCAGGAAATTTCTCCTTAGTTCCAGGTTGCTTCTCTCCTTGATTAGTTTCCATCCGTGGCTTCTTGTCCTGCCTTCAGGCGCTTTGGAGAATAGCTTGACTCCCTCTTCTTTGGGGCAGCCCCTGAGATATTGGAACACTGCTATCCTGTCCCCCCTCGTCCTTCTCTTCATTAAACTAGACATACCCAATTCTAGCAACCGTTCCTTATATGCTTTAGCCTCCAGTCCCCTAATCATCTCTGGCATTGGGTTTCAGATCTTTGGTGTAACTGGCAAATTGCTTTAACTTTTGCAGTCTGGCAAGTCTTCCGTTCCATATTTAGAGGTCCTGCAAGAAGAGTTGGAACTGAAATCAGAGAGGGACATAGAATCACCTGTCTGAGATGGTATAGGTTCTCCTGCTTGAGCAGGGGGCTATTCTATTCTATTCTATTCTATTCTATTCTATTCTATTCTATTCTATTCTATTCTATTGCAATTCATTCTATTCTATTCTATTCTATTCTATTCTATTCTATTCTATTCTATTCTATTGCAATTCATTCTATTCTATTCTATTCTATTCTATTCTATTCTATTCTATTCTATTCTATTCTATTCTACTCTACTCTACTCTACTCTACTCTACTCTACTCTACTCTACTCCTATTCTATTCTATTCTATTCTATTCTATTCTATTCTATTCTATTCTATTCTATTCTATTCTATTCTATTCTATTCTATTCTAAATTAACTCAGAAGAACTGCTGATCGGGGGAAGGAAAATGGCTGGGTTTCTCTTTCATCTTGACACTGATGAAAACCGTCCTTAAAGAAACCACAATAGGTGCAACTCACAGGAGTGAAATGGAAATACTAAGAAAATATTTTGACGGGGATTTTTTTTGATAAGCAACCACATGTCCTTCAGATGCTTTTCAGGATCGGCAAAGCTCTCACTTCAGCTTTTTCTCCTCCAAAGCTGCCGGAATCATATTTGCCCTTACAGAATCAGGTTTTGATTTCTTGCATCAACTTAAACCCAATGACCCTCGATTTGTTAACATCCCATTAGCACACATCCTATCGGTCTCGCAATCCTGGTGCCGTTAATTAATATTTCTGTGGCTTCCTCTAATCGCTTCCAAACTGGGAGCCCAGCCAATGTTAACACGAGAGGTTTTTCCAACACAATAAATTCTGTTAATTATTATTGTTTCCTTCCTCACAATCCCCCTCTCCCCCGCTGCCCCTTG
>NW_015390226.1:9598-16752 GCF_001527695.2 Protobothrops mucrosquamatus
CCCCCCCAAGGGCAACCGCAATGCTGATGCGGCCCTCAGTGAAATTGAGTTTGACACCCCTGGCGTAAAACAAGAATGTTGGCCTCATTGCGTCCCTCACTTTCTCCCAGGGCTAGTGTCAGATTCACAAGGCAAACCAAACCAGGAAATCAACTCCCTAGGAATACTGGAATTACACTTTATTTGAAGGGCTCTAATACCAGAATCTTGAAAATTGGGTATACTGATAGAAGAGAACATTTGAAGCTCAGGGCTGAACTGTGGGGTCCTTGGTGCTGGTTGTTTTCTTGCAGACGTTTCATGATGCTACTAGGTGACACCCAGCTAGCGCTGATGATGTTACCTAGTTGGGTTATGAAATGTTTGCAAGAAAATAACCAAGCTCAGACAACACTAAGGAACTCATAGACCTCCTCCTCCTCCTCCTCCTCTTCCTCGTCCTCATCCTCATCCTCGTCCTCCTCCTCCTCGTCCTCGTCCTCCTCGTCCTCGTCCTCGTCCTCCTCCTCGTCCTCCTCCTCCTCCTCCTCCTCCTCCTCGTCCTCCTCCTCGTCCTCGTCCTCGTCCTCCTCCTCGTCCTCGTCCTCCTCGTCCTTGTCCTCTCCTCCTCCTCCTCCTCCTCCTCCTCCTCGTCCTCCTCCTCCTCCTCCTTCTCCTCCTCGTCCCCCTCCTCCTCCTCCTCCTCTCTGCAGACCCCTTACGATCAAGTTTCTAAGCCTTCTGATCATAAAGGAAGACCTGAATACTGTAATTTGTAACAACATGTTTTTATTTTGTTTGTTTGTTTGTTTGTTTTAAGTCTTTGAAATTGGGTTAGACATCAAGTCAACGCCCCTTTCTTTTTTTTGGTGATGCTCTAGAGTAGAGCCATAGAAACCGAAGGTCACAATTGGGTGAAAATGCAAAAACCACATCCGGCTTTGGCTATTGGTTGGGCAAGGAGCAGCATACCATTAAGTCTCTTTCCTGTCCTTTTTTGTTGAAAAACGACCTTATCAAAAGCCTTGTCTTAGTGGAATAAATTAAATTAATTGTTATGGCTAAACAAAAAGGGCCCATTTTCTCAGGTTATAAAAACTAAAGGGAGTGTGATCTAATAATGCTGCCCTTGTTTTGTGTTCTGATATGTAAATGAAACACATTAAATGAATAACAAAATGATTCATAGCCCTCCTTAGACAGAGGATAATAAATGTGTACTAGAGGGCTTGATTTGCTTGTTTTTCTCTTTAGTTTAGAAATTTTTTTGATATAAATAGAAAGCCTCTTTATGCTTCTTTTCTCCCCAATGAACATGCCACTGGAGACCGCTTTTTCATAATAATTAAGGTTACTGGTGAATGTTTTTATTGTCCTAAATATTGGGTTTGATAGATTCATTTTTAATTCAGTGTAAACATCTGCTAGTTCAACGCACTGGCAGAAAAAGACTCTCTTAAGGCAGAATGTGGTGAAGTTCTGCATCTTCTAAAATTGTCTTCCCTAATTTTATATTCTTCAGATTATTTTTAGGCACCAACTTCCATCCCTGACTATAAATGACAGATGTTGCGCCCCGAATCATCTGGAAGGTCCTGGTTAGGATGAAGTGTTTTGTTTGCTTAACTGGGACTAAGTTCCATGGATCTGATTAAGATGAAAACCTTATGATTGATCCAAGAGGTATAAAAGGATCAGTTTAATTTTATGTTGGGAATCTTCAGGATTCGACCCATTTTAGAATTGAGAGTTTTTTTGGGGGGGAAAAAGGCAACAAATTATTCTAAACTTACAGATTTGTGCTGGGATATGGCTTGATGATTGAGCCTGGAAAAGATATTTGTGTTCTCTCAACTGTTTCATTAGTGCTGATGAATTTCTGCCATCTTGCAGACTTCTCCATTGCTGCTATAAAAAGGAACAAATAGGAAGGAGACAAAAAAGTCTACATGTGTTATCTTGCTTCTCTGTAACTTCCAAATTCAACAACACTGGTGGACTTATGGTGGAAGGAAATGCAGGACCTGTACATAAGTTCAGGACCACGGACAGCTTTTACCGCTAGCAACCAGAGAAGTAGATTTTGGTTTCAGGACCAAGGACAGCAGCCACAACGAAAGACACGTTGCTTCAACATGAGGCAATTATAGCCCTGTTAGAATAGAATACAGCTGGAAGGGACCTTGGAGGTCTTCTAGTCCAGCCCCCTGCTTAAGCAGGAGAAGCTATACCATGTCAGACAAGTGACTGTCCAGTCTCTTCTTAAAATCTCCAGTGATGAAGCACCCACGATTTCTGAAGGCAAGTGGTTCCACTGGTTAATTGTCCTCACTGTTAGGAAATTTCTCCTTAATTCCAGGTTGCTTCTCTCTTTGATCAATTTCCATCCATCGTTTCTTGTCCTGCTTTCTGGTGCTTTGGAGGATAGTTTGACCCCCTCTTCTTTGTGGCAGCCCCTCAGGTACTGGAATACTGCTATCGTGTCACCCCTATTTCTTCTTTTCTTTAGACTAGCCAGAACCCAAGTCCCGCAGCCGTTCTTCATATGTTATGGTCTCCAGGCCTTTGATCATCTTAGTTATTAGAAGGCTATATTAGAATCCTCCTAATAGTTTAACCCCTTTTGTATCTTAAAAAAAATATCCATGATGTAGTCTTTGGCTTCTTCATGATGACAGAAGATCTCGATGGAGATCTTCTCTGGATGGACTTCTCACCCTTTCCTCTCTACTATGTGGAAATCTCAAAGAGGCTTTTCCAAAAGGTAACTGGACTTTCTGGTTGTTGTTTTTTCTTGAAAACATTTTGCTTCTCCTCCAAGAAGCTTCTTCAGAACTGAAGAAGCTTCTTGGATGAGAAGTGAAATGTTTTCAAAGGAAAGAACCAGGAAAATCCAGTTACCCATTGGAAAAGCACCTTTGGGACAACCACGACTCAGATGATTGAGAATCTCCATAGATACTACATGGAAACAACTCATGGGGTTTGAAAATTACACAGCTTCCCGTTCCTGCCCTCTAAATGCTGATAAACATTTCTTTCAATCTTTCTCTTGTGCCCGTGGACATGTATAACATTTGACAAATGGGGTTTTACATGGATATTTGGACTGACTAAAGGACAGTCTTTTCTCTTCCTGCTGTTTCATGCTGGAACTGTGAGGGCTCCGAGCATTACATGATTGAACTGTGTAAAAAGTAAGCTGTTTTCCAATCCGGCTTTCCCTTTGGATGCTCCAGCATCCCAGCTGCCCTCTGCCCCTTCATTCATTTAGCTTACTCAACCAGTTTCTTTCCATATTTAGTTCCGAAGGACTTCTTGATCAGCCCACGGGTTTGCCTAAGTAAACCCCGGTGTAGGTTATTTTCTTTGTTCGCCTTCCTGCACTCAATGTGTCTCTGTCAATAAACAAAAACCAGCATCACCCAGGCCCCCCGGCGCCCTGGGAGATGCAGTCTCATCGGCGGCCCGCTTAATTCAGAGGGCCAGAAAATGCAGGCTGCTTTCTGTTGCGTGTCAAGATGCCCTGCCTTTTTCAATTTGTGCAGCGCCAGGCTCGGGTGGCGGGCAGGTGGAGGGGGGGAGAGGAGAGCAATTTTCCACTTTGTCACTAATGGGGAAGAGGTGATTGTTTAGTTTAGTACAAGCAGCAGCAAATGAATGCAGAGTAATGCGCTCTGCTTTGTGGCGACCGGGGCTCTTTGATGTTTCCAGCTAGACCGATTTGGATTTCGTCCTGGGGTTTCAAGCTCTCGGCTTCAAAAAGCGGGTGGAGAGAGACTAGCCAATTGTCCCAAATGACTGATGCGGCTGAATTTTCATGAGTTTTTACTGGTATTTTTGAGGAGAGGGTAGGAGAAAAAGCTAGTTTGGTCGAGTGGTTAAAGGCACTGAGCCAGAAATGGGGAGACTGTGTATCCTTGGCCTTGCCTTAGGCATTGGCTGGGTGACTTTGGGCCAATCACCTGGAGACTGTGAGTTCTAGTCCTGCCTTAGCCATGGAAGCTGGCTGGGTGACTTTGGGCCAGTCACCTGGAGACTGGAAGTTCTAGTCCCATCTCAGGCATGGGAGCTGGCTGGGTGACTTTGGGCCAGTCACCTGGAGACTGTGAGTTCTAGTCCCATCTCAGGAATGGAAGCTGGCTGTGTGACTTTGGGCCAGTCACCTGGAGCCTGTGAGTTCTAGTCCCATTTTAGTTATGAAAGATGGTTGGGTGACTTTGGGCCAATCACCCAGAGACTGTGAGTTCTAGTCCCATCTCAGGCATGGAAGCTGGCTGTGTGACTTTGGGCCAGTCACCTGGAGACTGGAAGTTCTAGTCCCATTTCAGGCATGGAAGCTGGCTGGGTGACTTTGGGCCAGTCACCTGGAGACTGTGAGTTCTAGTCCCATCTCAGGCATGGAAGCTGGCTGGGTGACTTTGGGCCAGTCACCTGGAGACTGTGAGTTCTAGTCCCATCTCAGGCATGGAAGCTGGCTGTGTGACTTTGGGCCAGTCACCTGGAGACTGTGAGTTCTAGTCCCATCTCAGGCATGGAAGCTGGCTGTGTGACTTTGGGCCAGTCACCTGGAGACTGTGAGTTCTAGTCCCATCTCAGGCATGGAAGCTGGCTGGGTGACTTTGGGCCAGTCACCTGGAGACTGTGAGTTCTAGTCCTGCCTTAGCCATGGAAGCTGGCTGGGTGACTTTGGGCCAGTCACCTGGAGACTGTGAGTTCTAGTCCCATCTTAGTTATGAAAGATGGTTGGGTGACTTTGGGCCAATCACCCAGAGACTGTGAGTTCTAGTCCTGCCTTAGCCATGGAAGCTGGCTGGGTGACTTTGGGCCAGTCACCTGGAGACTGTGAGTTCTAGTCCCATCTCAAGCATGGAAGCTGGCTGGGTGACTTAGAGACAATTACCAGGAGACTATGAGTTTTAGTTCTGCCTTAGGCATGAATGCTGACTGTGTGACTTTGAGCCAGGAGACTGGGAGTTCTAGAGAAATCTGAACCAAACTGGACCAACCCAAGAAACAATTCAACAAAGTCAGGATGGATTCACAGCTGGGAGTCAGAAATCTCTCTCCCTTTGTTTACTTCCCCCGAATTGAGTCCAGACAAAGTGGAAGAAGGAAACTCTGGGTTCAATCCTCATTGTGGTCACTTCTGCATACCTGTTGTATAAAAAATTGGGAACCTAGGTCTAGGAAAGAGGGAATACAAGGAGTGATGAAGCTCCTCAGAGGGAGATCCAGCCTGGAAATAAGAATGAATTTCCTGACAGTGAGAACTATTAATCAGTGGAATGGCTTGCCTCCTGGAATGGTGGGTGCTCCGTCACTGGAAGTTTTCCAGGAAAAAATTGGACAACCATTTATTTGGGATGGTATAGGGCAGTGGTGGTGAAGCTATGGCACGCATGGCACTTGGAACCCTCTCTGTGGGCACGCCCCAGCCCTGGCTCCCTTCATGGCCCCCACCTCACCAGCAGCCCCCCTGGAGGAGAGTCACCCCCAGGCGTGGCCGCATGGAACAGCACAGCCAAGGACATAGCCGGGCAACAGGGACAAGACTCTGCCCTCGCACCCCATAGCATGCAGATGATGCTGCGGGGTGTGGGCGGAGGGCGTGGCTGCCATGGCGCTGCAGAGCTGCCTGGGCGATCTGCTGTGATGGGCCATGGATGCGGTGCATGGCCCTGCGGGCGGGCATGAGCGGAGCAGGCAGGGCGGGAAGCGGAGCAGGGGTGGGGTGGGCGGTTTTTGGGCACTCGGTCTCTAAAAGGTTCGCCATCACTGGTATAGGGTCTCCTGTTTGAGCAGGGGATTGGACTAGAAGCCCTCCAAGGTCCCTTCCCGATTCTAAGCTAGCTGGCTGCGAATAGGGGAGGCTCTGGATTCAACAGGCTCTGGGTTCAAAGATCTTTCTTGCGTGAGAAGCCAAAAAAGGCAAAGCAGGCAATAATTGGAACACAGCTTGAATTCTCCCCAGCCCAGAAACGGAGATGAAAGTGTGCTCACTCCGGCAATTGAAACAGCTTTCTGGTTCCTAAACATTGACATTTCATTTATTTGAGCTTTCCATCACCATTTTCAAAATGTATATCCAGGTCAGGAATCCTATTTTCCCCCGTAATGCCCAGGGACATACACGACTTGCTTGGGAAGGCTGCGTTACAGATTATATAAATGGAACCCAAGTGTAATCTTTCTTTGTGTCACCGAGAACACTTTCTCGACATGAGCTGCTGGCTAGAGGATTCTTTATGAGCTTATATCTTAATAGCTTCTCTTAAGCCCTCCTTTTAGATGGGCGAGCGATGAAACAAGGGACGGGGAAGGCGGAGGAAGAGAAAGCGGGATGATAAATAAGAGGTTGCGAGTTAGTGCCACTTAGCCAATGAGCAGTGGGGTAGGAGTGTAAATTTAGAAGACAAAGGGTCATATTATTGGTAAATAGGAGCTCCATCTAAATGCGCTGATTTATTTGTCAGGGGCAAATAGGTTGGGTGCCAACCAGTTCCTTGAAGCAGGCGATTAGAAACCCACGTTGGCCTTGGCTGGGCGAATTTGTGTCCCAGATGATCCTCCTAAGGGAAGCGCAACGACAAAGGGTTGGCATTAATCTCCGTTCCCCGTGGTGACCTTGGGTCTCCTTCTGCACCGAAGGAGGGGGCAAAAAATGTGGTTATAGAGGAAGGCCTTGGTGCGTCGTCTCACCACCAGCTGAGATGTGTTGTCCACGAAGGTTCCACCTCACAAACCCCCTTTTGGGATCTGCCGTGACTCCTCGGCCCTGTGCAGGGGGTTCTGTTTCCTGGACTCTTTGAGGCCAGTTGTAAATCGACAAAGTAATTTTGTTTATGAGGTCCTTGGTGCTCTCTGAGCTCGTCTGTTTTCATGCAGATGTTTCATTACCCAACTAGGAAACATCATCAGGCTATCATCAATATCATCAGTATTAATCCGCAGCAGTAGCATCATTAGCACTGATGATTTTACATAGTTGGATAATGAAACGTTTGCAAGGAAACAACCAAGCTCAGAGAGCCCCACAGTTCTCCTCCTCCTCCTCCTCCTCCCTGCATACCTCACTAGCACCGATGATGTTACCTAGTCAGGTCATGAAATGTCACACCAAGACCCTACAGTCGCCGTCCTCCTCCTCCTCCTCCTCCTCCTCCTCCTCCTCC